>NW_027152213.1:2177286-2186408 GCF_004359215.1 Bremia lactucae | reverse complement strand
CGTTGGAGGGATGTCGCGCTCAATATATTTGAGCCTACTACCCTCTAGTGACTGGCGACGAATAAAGTTATTCGACGCTCCGCAGTCCACTAGGGCTTTAAGTGACAAATCATTTGTCACTTTCAACTTCAAGGTGATGAGGGATACCTCATCACCAGGTGCAGAGACACATAATGATTGTGTGTCTGGAGCAACTTTTGTCAAGAGATTTGCAAATTCTCTTGAGGTTGCTGGATCAGTAGGGCGTTGCGCCCCTACTGACCCCGTCCATTTTTTGGCGGTCCGCCTCGCTGTTGCGATTTCGCAACAACGTCGGATCCGCGACCGTTGCCCTTTTTGGCATACGATCCAAAATTACGTTCAGTACCTTTTGGTGCTGGACGTGGGGCACTACACTCATGAGCGTAATGTCCCAATTTTTGGCAGCGATGGCATTTCTGCGATCGCTTATTATTCGAAAAGCGAGGTTTCTCGCTTTCGACATAGGAAAGGTCCATGGGTTCTGGACCTCCTAGTTCGTGTCGTCTAGGTGGACGATATGATGACGAACTTGCTTGAGCCTGTCTCAAGCTAAAGTCCTCCTGTTCCGCTACGGATATTGCTTCTTCAAGCGTATCCAGTTCCAAGCGGAACAGGTGGGTCTTTACGGGACCATCCGTAAGACCTTGCATGAACACCGTAATCAACGTGTGTTCATGGACTGGGTTATTGGTAATACAACTCGCTAAGAGTCGTATGTGCTGGGCATATGCGTGCACATCACGCTTGCCTTGCTTAAGTTTCAGAAGCTCTGAACGAGCTCTGAACTCAGCCCTTGGTGGCTCAAACGTCTGTTTGAGTCGGGTTTTAAAAACCTCCAGCGACCCAAAAACATATGGGTCGCGTAACTTAAGGCCCAATGCCCAAGTTTTGGCACGACCTGCCAGATTTGATTGAGCGAATGCGATTTGCATTTGCTCGTCGATAATGTGACGTGCCCTTATGGCATCGTCTAATTCGACAAACCATCTCAAAAGGGAGTCTTCTTCGACTCCCCTATATTTTGAGATGTCAATCTTCAGAGTTTCGGGACGACGCGTTTGCGTCATCCCAGGTACAGGGGTCTGTACCTGTTGTAATCTCAACAGTTCCGCCTGTTGAGAGCCTTGCTGATTCAGCAAGGCTACTTTTTCCTTCATCTCGTCAAGTTCATGTTGTATGAACTTGGCGACGGTTGAATGGAGGGCATCTCTGTCTAAGTTGGACAGTAATGCCAGGATTGCATCGTTTCCTACGGATGAACTCATTCGTTCAACCGCACTCCTTTCTATATCACTTAGAAAGGAGTAGCTTTCAGGGGAAACGTGATGCGTATTCCCACTACCATCTAACATGTCCATGTTAAATGTGGGAAATGTGGTCCTTGGACGGACTACAAAGTGCTACCAGGTGTAACGGGGCACTGCGACTTGTACTGTTTCAGTACAAGTCCACTTCACACTGCTTCAGATGTGAGTGGTGCCTCTCGTTAAGTAACGTACACTGTACGTGCAGAGGAAGACTTCCCTTAAGACAAGTTAACTTAAGGGTAAAATGAAAACTGTATTAATATAGTTAAGTGTCTTTGTTAATCTATCTTTGTAAATGTTGTCTTAACTATAAACTAATACTAAACATATAAATGAATTCTTATCTATCTTATCTCGTAACTCTCTTTGATTACTTCTACAGCTGATTAGTCTGCGGAATAAATAGACATAATGGTCTATACCTATTTATGGATAAGAATTCAGGAAATTACTATTTAAAGTAATTTCCTCCAAATATTATCTATCTTTTGGATAATATTAATTAACAATCTTTTATTGTTAATTTCATGTAACGATACACCCCGTTACAGTGTGTGTCTAAGTAGAGCGTGGCCGCATTACAACGCGTCCGCCTACAAAAAAGCTTAACTCCTTAACTATTACTGCTACACTTCTTGATCTGTCAAATCCTTTTGATAGGGCCTTTAGTAGGCGCATCCGACACCTCTGAATTTTCTATACGTACAGCAGCCAATACGCAACTAACCTTGGATTCCTGGCTGCACTAGCTTCGTAATGTGCTGGTTACTAAATCTTCTAGGAAAAATGTATGTTTTCTCCAAATCTTATTAGTTATTAGTTATAAGTTAGACGACAACCATAAAACGAGCCAATATCCTATAAGTTATGTTAGGTTATAAGTTATGAGTAGATAAAATATTTAAGGGACACCTGTACACCTGAAAAGCGAATTATTGAATTGCAAGAGCGAATTAAACGCATCTTTGTGACAACTGCCAGGCATTCTAGACAGCGACACGACTTTTGGCCACACGCTTGCAAAAAATCACTTTAAAAGGCAAAGATAATCGGAATGATAAAGTGCAAAATTATACCAGCGCCAATCACCCATGATATATAGACGTCTATATCTCTCCTACTACGGGCCGGCGCATTGGGTACGTCGAGCGCTTGCTGTTTACTTTGTCTTCTGAAGAGTTGCAGAAAGCCAATCAAGTCCCTCGTATAGACCGTCACCCGTCGTCGCACAACAAGCCTGGATATACCACTGGCGGTGGCGTAGACCGTGCAAACCAAGCTTGTCCGTCATCTCTGCAGCGCTCATTGCGTTCGGCAAATCCTGCTTGTTGGCAAAAACCAACAAAACGGAATCCCGTAGCTCGTCCTCGTTAAGCATACGATGCAGCTCGTCACGAGCCGCATCGACACGATCGCGATCATTTGAGTCCACCACGAAGATCAGACCTTGTGTGTTCTGGTAGTAGTGGCGCCAGAGCGGACGAATCTTATCCTGACCACCCACGTCCCAAACAGTAAAACTAATGTTCTTGTATTCCACCGTCTCCACGTTAAAGCCTAATAGGGAGACATGATGTTAGCATTAGAATCAAAAACGACAGGAGATATCTATTGTCGCATTATAGGAAACAGAAAAAATACGACGAAGCACCACCTTTAAGTGCTTAATTAAATCTGCAGCATGACGTACCAATGGTAGGAATGGTCGTAACCACCTCGCCCAGCTTGAGCTTATACAAAATCGTGGTTTTACCGGCGGCATCAAGGCCAACCATCAGGATGCGCATTTCCTTCTTGCCGAAAAGGCGCTCAAACACGCGGGAAAATGCCATACCCATGGTTACGTCACTAAAAGTCTAGCTATCGCTTATCAGTTTTCGTCTTTTCTTCGGGGCGCGATTCACAAATGAGGGAGCGGGACGACGGGGGAAGCAGTTGCTGTAAATAGACCGTGGAATTACTGAAACTGCAATAACACTAGCCAATCATCGCATGACAGCAAAGATTAAATATTCTCTGAGAGCTAAAACATCCCTTCTTTTACATACACGAGCTGCTAAAGCCCTAAATTTACGAACCTCGTAGATACCAGACACTTCTCAGACTTAGTTCACGGTACGCTCCAGCAACACGTACGAGTCGCGTCGTTGTCCCTTAATGTACTTTGTCTCCCTTCGCGTGGCATGCGTAGTTGCCCATAGTTCACGAGTCCACTGACGTTCAATTAATCTTGTAGCTCTCCGTATTGGCTTACGCGGTCGCTTCTTACCTCTTGCCGCCGCTTGTCTCTCCTGTGACCTTGCTCCTTCTCCCGTCGACTTTCTCCCGGCGTCCTCCCCCCACTCTCTCTTGACTATGATCGGAGACATGAAGCGCCAGTTTGAAGGTGGCGAAAACCTTGACCCGTCGAAGCGCCAGCGCAGCTCGCAGTCGGCATCGCGGGTAATTACTTGACTTTGACTTTCCTTGGTTCTTTGCCTGCAGCAGGAGATTCGCCTCTATCCCGACCTACTCGCTTACTTCGTTGTCCTGTACTTTCCTTGCAAACCCACGCAGGTTGTCTTTGTCTGTGGTCTGCCAGCTGACTGTCTGGAGAGCGAGCTCCTTGCGCTCTGCTGCCCGTTCGCAGTTGTTGAAAAGTGCCTCATGGTTTCTCAGAAACGCCAAGCATTCGTCCAATTGCCAGACATCGTGTCGGCTTCTAATCTTGTCACCTTTTATCAGACACGTGAAGCTCAGATTCGCGGCAAGAAAATTTTCTTTGACTTTAGCACGCGTGGTGAAATCATTGAGCGTGATATACCGTCGACGTATCAGCAGCACCAGCCGTCCAGAGCTTCTCCGTATCACCAGCTACAACCCATGCACTACCCATCCCAACAAGACATGTTGATGGATACTGGAGGTTTTTACCAAATTACTGGTGATGAGGGTATCTTGAAGCTAAAATCTAATAAGTTTTCATTGCTTTAATGATGTCCAGGTGGGTTAATTCAGCACGAAGGTCCTCGTCGTGGTATTGGTCCACCAAATCAAATATTAATGGTATCCGTCTCCAAGATCGAATACGACGTCACGGTTGATGTACTACAACAGGTACTCGATCCATAGGCCTTTAGTGTTTTTATTGATTGCTTACATGAAAAGCTTACGAATGTACGTTTTACGATAGGTTTTCCAAAAGTTTGGCAATGTTCAGAAGATTGTCACTTTTTGGAAAGACAATGAATTCAAGGCGCTTGTGCAGATGGAATCAGTAGATCAAGCTCAAGCAGCACAGTCGGCATTGGATGGGCGTGATATTTACACTGGCTGTAACCAACTCAGTATTGTGTTTTCACGCCACCCGGAGCTTCGTGTTCGCTATAATGACGACCGATCGCGCGATTACACAAACCCAAATCTTCCTCCCGGCCCAGGAGGTCGACCGGAATCTCATAATGAAAACGAACCGATTATTTCCATCTCTTCTGATCAGCGAGATGCTCCTCGGGAGCGAGGATATAGTAACCTCCCTTTACGCATTGATGAGCTTAACTACCGCGGCGTTATGAACGCTCCTGGTGTTGGACATGGTGATGAATACGCACCTGACCCGCGAAGCAACCGTAATGCTGTTTCGCGCTATGATGAACGTTTGAATATGGACAGACCTAGTGATACTCGTAATGGACGTGATTTACCTCAACATTCGACTGGACGTGCTATTCGAGGCGATACTCGACCGTCACCTGCTTTAATTTGTAGCAACATTGATCGGGAGCTGGTGGTAAGCCAAACGAGTTTCTAGCGCGTAAAGTGCTTCCCAATTAATGTTTTTGTTTCGTGACAGAGCCCACACCGCCTCTTCACACTGTTTGGCTGCTTTGGTGATGTCCTTCGTATCAAAATTATGTTTCGGAAGCGAGATACGGCTCTGATTCAATTCGTCAATGAAGTTCATGTAAGTTCTTAGTTTTTTCGGTAGCCAAAATTTTGTGACTCACTTTGCTTTGTTGCCATGTTTCATCGATTTCGAATTAAGTCGACGTCAGCATTAGACCATTTAGATGGTGTATTCGTCTTTGGAAAAAAACTACGGGTGGACTACTCAAAGCATACAAGCGTCTCGATGCCGCATGCTGACGCAGACCGCTTTGAAATTGAAAATACTCTTGACTTTACGGGGTCACCGCTTCACCGCTATCGACGGCGTAGTCCGGAAGAGGCTGTGTCGCCGTGCCCTCTGCTTCATATTTCAGGTATTCCGTCGGAACTGCAGCGCAATCAAAATGCTTTTGTCGACCACTTTGCGCAATTTGGCTTTGTCAAGAACTTTCACTATTTGCAAAATAACCCCAAGATGGCGTTAGTTGAAATGGGATCAATGGATGAAGCTATTATGGCCCTCCTTCGACTCGACAACATGGCATACCCGGATTCGCACATGCGTGTATCTTTTTCCAAAGCGTACCAGTTTCCTGCACTCCCTGCCACTGCCCTTGGTCCTATGCATGGCCCTGGTGCTGATCCAGGAAGTTGGGCTCTGCCGATACAATCACGCCAAAGAGATCGAAGTCGCGATCGCAGTCGAAATCGCGAACGAGGTCCGCTAGCTACGGGGGATCGAGATCGTTTGTTTCGAGACCGAGTTCCGCTTCAGCAACGAGGGCGCGATCACCAGCCACGAGACAATTCGCGTCGTCCTTCTCCGCGGTACTGATCCCAGCCCTTGCGCATTTTGGCATTGTCGTGTACTGTTCTATTCCTTTTGATACGTTCCTTACTTATATAAACGGTTGCCAGCACCATCAGCTGCCCCGGTTAACAAATACGAGTGCGGCACTTTTTTGAGCTTCTCAAATCGAAATTGGTCACTTCAACTAGTGGTCGTTCCTTAATGCTTCCGTATATGACTACAAGTTGACAGCACCGTTCTCATCCGCTTCGAAAGACGAAGCCAATGGTTTCTCGAGCATACATAAAGTTCCTTGATTAGATTTCTGGTGCCTATAGCCGCTATCTTCTGTTTCGAGAGACCTCAAATGTGTCGCACTACCACTAGCTTCTAAACCTTTAGCGACTCCTGCATCTGAATTAAGCTTGCGCTTTTTCGTTTTCATAACGCGGTTTATGATCTCGTTGTCCATATGAAGGACATTCCAGCAGATTTTCGAATGTTCTTCGCCAGGGTATACTCGAGGTCGAATGCAAACCGCTTTTAAACAACACGCACAGTAATGAGCAGTGTTACATCGGAGACCCCTGAAGTAGCACACGGAACAACGTGCATATCTTTTATCGCGCCCACAGCTCCCATACATGACAACTTGTCCATTTGTATCAACCTTGTTCTTAGACGGTATGATAGCCTCAGTCAACGAGCCACTAGAATGATTACTATCATTTTCCAATTCATGTCGTTGTGTTTTTTTCTGCGACATCTTTGTAGCTGTTTGCAATTTACAAAGACGATGACCTTCAAAAGTCCAAAGGGCATTCATCAAATATTTTCCACGAGCTACTCCTAAATGCTCGTCGTAAGGACTAACTGTCTCCATCACATCTGTGCTTGACATCATGGAAACTGAATGCATATCGGCCGATATGGAAGCTGTCGTCATCGCAGACAAGTTTGGTGGTGGAAATAATTCATTCAGCAGCGGCGAAGCTGAGGGCATGTTTGCTACTTGTGGGGGTTGATGCACTACCGACGTGCTCAGCGTTACGACTGTACCGATTGTGCTGAAATCGCTAGGAAGCTGTCTACTAATTTCTATTACGCATAGACACTGAGCTGAGAAGCTTGTAAATTGTTTAAAATAATCTGCGACGGACCTTCGAAGTAGTGCTGCCTCGCGAGTGAAAACATTTTCTCGATGCGCTGTGGCTCGAGTTTGTAAGCCTGAATTCGGCAATACAAGCAAGTGTCTGTGTTACTTACATCGATAAAAACGGATTCACGCACACTTTCAATGAGCTTGGCAAGGTCATCGTCATTTATACTCTTCAGAAACGTGCATAAAGATGGCCCAGCTCCCATATTTATTTTATTGTGACGAATTCTATGATTGATGCACAATAACAATTACAACTGTTAATCATTGATGTGGTGTGGTGCACATCAAGGGGTATCGATTATATATATGCCAGATTATATTAATCAATGGTGTAACACACGCGTCGGCAACCAGATATAGATGAACTTTACTAGGGATTCAATTTTGACGAAGTTCTCTTATTGGAACCCCGCACCCCTCATTACACTATGGGGAATTTCGGCTACAGGGCCTCCTCCCACCCAACTATCACACACCTTCGGTGCGGGTTGGCAGGGCGGCCATCCATTGGATGATTGCTCGTCTGCTTTTTAGCCTATCTCCGGCGATGTGTCATCGTACCGTCCTCCGCGGGTATCGATCCACGTACCTCCCGGTCCCAGTTCCAGTGCTTAACCACTCGGCCACTGAGATCGGTACCATATAACTATCGAAAATTAAAGGTTCATCTGAAAATTCTAAATTATCTGAAACTTTACTAGGATAATTAGCGTAAGGTGCACCCAAGTTGCTATTTCCACCCAGCACACGTGGAATCTGACCAATCAAATTACTTGTTATTTGCACCCACTCAAGCTTGCTTTGACCACCCAGCCAGGAAGAATCTGACCAATCAAATTATGGCGTCATTTGTAACGGGGCACTGCGACTTGTACTGCTTCAGTACAAGTCCACTTCACACTGCTTCAGATGTGAGTGGTGCCTCTCGTTAAGTAACGTACACTGTACGTGTAGAGGAAGACTTCTCTTAAGGCAAGTTAGCTTAAGAGGGTAAAATGAAAACTGTATTAATATAGTTAAGTGTCTTTGTTAATCTATCTTTGTAAATGTTGTCTTAACTATAAACTAATACTAAACATGTAAATGAATTCTTATCTATCTTATCTCGTAACTCTCTTTGATTACTTCTACAGCTGATTAGTCTGCGGAATAAATAGACATAATGGTCTATACCTATTTATGGATAAGAATTCAGGAAATTACTATTTAAAGTAATTTCCTCCAAATATTATCTACCTTTTGGATAATATTAATTAACAATCTTTTATTGTTAATTTCATGTAACGATACACCCCGTTACATCACCCCTCCCTTAAACGACAATCACTCTGAATGTCATTAGGTGGAGTGGTCGCTAAATGACCACTTAATTTTTAAAATGATTTTGATTGGTCAGATCCATCATTTTAAATTCCATCGCATGAAGGAACAATTCATGCGGGGTGAGGATAGTGTTGAACCTTCGGCTGCGGTTCGTGCAGCCGCGGGTGACGCATTGTTATCTCTTGCGGTAGACGTTCCGTCTACCGTAGTGTCTTCCACTCGCACAACACTTGGTGTTGCGAGTGCACGTGGTGATTCACCACGTGAGTACGACCCCTCTTTAGAGGTCGATTATGAGTGCGAGTCGGACGAAATGGCCGACTCGGGGAGGATGGAACAGTCGCCTGATACCCGTCAGGCGGCTGATTATGAGCCTTCGAATGAGGGGGCTCATTCGAGTAGACGTGCTGGTAGTATTCGCCACTGTCCGACGATGAGGATGATTCCTCAGCGCCAGTACCGTCTCCCGTGCCGTCGTTCGCACATATTTCTATGCGTGGTGATGACGATGGCGTAAGCCATCGTAAGAAAAGTTCTTGTGGTACTCCTGCTTCAGTGGGTACTACTCAGGGGAGTGAAGACAGTAAAATGTCTCATCTTCCTGAAAAGGAGCCGTGGCTTTTGCCCGAACAGCTGATTAATAGAATGTCTA
>NW_027152213.1:2169421-2177186 GCF_004359215.1 Bremia lactucae | reverse complement strand
TCAGAGTGATTGTCGTTTAAGGGAGGGGTGATGTAACGGGGTGTATCGTTACATGAAATTAACACTTAAAGGTTGTTAATTAATATATTATCTTAAAGGTAGATAATATTTGGAGGATATTACTTTATATAGTAATATCCTGAATTTTTATCCATAAATAGGTATAGACCATTATGTCTATTTATTCCGCAGACTAATCAGCTGTAGAAGTAATCAAAGAGAGTTACAAGATAAGATAGATAAGAATTCATTTACATGTTTAGTATTAGTTTATAGTTAAGTCAGCATTTACAAAGATAGATTAAGAGACACTTAACTATATTAATACAGTTTTCATTTTACCCTCTTAAGTTAACTTGTCTTAAGAGAAGTCTTCCTCTATACGTAGTGTACGTAACCTAACGAAAGGCACCACTCACAACTGAAGCAGTGTGAAGTGGACTTGTACTGAAACAGTACAAGTCGCAGTGCCCCGTTACAACAGTGTACGTGAAGTAATCGAGGCACCTAGTTTGACTAGTACAATTACCAGTACTAGCAAAAATGGCCCGTTACATGGACAATCAAATCTTACATATATCCTCTATTCCGACGCATAAGAACAACGCCATTAGCTGCTGCGCCATCGACAACTGCGTCTTTTTTGGATAGTCGCAAGTGCGCAATGCAGGATCGAATATTCTTAGGATTTCTATTTCTGTGAAAGAATTGCTTATTGCTTGCTACTGAAACTGCTTAATAGTGCCGGCAAGTATTATTTCAAAAACGTGGGATGTTTCGTTAGGACGATTTTTATGCGCGACAGCAACTTGCAAAATGCATCTATTTGAGGGCAGTACAATCGAGGAGCACCGGTCTCATCTCTTCGTCTAGCCTCTTACAATTTCATATTTTACCGACAATTTATTTGATCATTTGTTTATCACCATCGGCGTATCTTAAGCTACGACGACACGGTCGTAGGAACACAACCAGACTTGACAAAGACATTTTTTGTCAAGGCATAATTTTTTTATTACTATTGCGCACCTTGAAAATCAAAATGAGCTCTATGATTAACGCTTTGCAATGGTGGTTTATCTAGATGGATCGACGTCAATTGAATATCGCGGCGGACGACATGACTCACAATCAGTCTCCGCTTATAATGCAACAATCTTCGCACAAATGATCTTCAAGTGCGGGGTGATAGCCGGCATTTGTTCCTGTTGCAAGTGAGATAACTTCAAAAACGAACAACACATCCACCATTCACGAACCTTCGCGATGACTTAAACTACAATTAACGTATATTGATCTAATACGAGCTAACACTAACGACGTAGATTTGCAAAACTATGAGAATTTCTCTGAGTGAAAGTCAAAGATGGTTCCATTCGAGTCCGAGGACGAATATCGCTTGCACATGGTGTCCAGAATTTCTTCGAGTGCATGAGGGCCACAATAAAATACGCCAACCTCCTCGCCAGGATGATTCATTCTGGCCTCAGAAAAAACCTTGTCCCAGTCTGGACGGCCAAAATGCGTGAGCTGTTTTGTGTTAAGACCGGAGACAAAATCTTTCCCTGTTTGCTCATGCACAAACTCCTGAAACATCTTCAGTTGCGACGTGTTTTCACCTCCTTTCAGCGTACTCAAGTACTGGTGAGTTTCAATCACGTTGTCGCGATCCATTTCGGCAATTTGATTCATCGTTTCTTCAAACCAACTCAGTGATTCTTGTCCACGGGTTACCCAATGAAAATAAAGTTTTTGGATTTTAAACGAGCCTGGATGCCGGACGTGATTACAATTTAAGCAGCGATTTTCCTCCCATAGGTGTACGACGTCCTTTAAAATTGAGGCAAACGGAGTAACACCAATGCCACCACCGACACATATCACAGTCTTGTAGCGGTGATAATCTTGAGTTGGAGCGCCAACTGGACCATCCAAATAAATGTTTGGGTACAGCGCCTTGCGTTCGTGGCAGTCCGAGATGACTCTACCCAATGCTTTTGTCCAGTCGCCACAAGCACGAATGTGAACACTAATATAATTGTCCCCTGGAGCAGACGAAATAGTAAACGGGTGCCATTCATGAGACGAAATTATCGGACAATTCACAAACATGTACATGCCGGGTCGGTACACAAAACGACGGGGCTTTTCCATAAACAAAGCAACCGTGCCATCTAGCTCGATGGCTTCCATGATGCGCACAGGCGCTGCAAACATTTTTGCATAACGAAAGCGGCGCTCAACGAGGTAGATGATGAACGGAGGCATAATCCAAATGTATGAAGAGCTGCGGGCGAGCCATGATGCCGCACCGTGAAATGACAATACAACCAAGAACGGACCGAAAAGCATATGAGAATACCAAAAAACGTTAAAATTGCCCTGGCGAAACTTGGGGATTGCTGCAAGCGGGAAGGAAATGCATGTGATCAAAAATAGAATCAGTCCCGTCCACATGGGAAGCGACTGAATCATGACAGTGAAGGGAGGTCGTATACCATTAACGAATGCAGAAACGCGACGAGTAACAAAGATACTGCGTGCAATTTCGTCTGGAGTAGCGATCCTGTACAAGTAGATCTCATTCACAATGTGAGCAACCGTGTGAGCGAGGGCAGCAGTAAGCAGCGTAGTTCCTGCTATTTTGTGGAAGGCGATACTATCATCGAAAGGAATGTAACGCCACAGAAAACGGCTACGCTTCATCACTTGCGCAATAGAACGGCACATTGGCAGTAACACGAAAACGCAGTTGACCATGATAATCTGGGCGTTTGCACGGGCAACACGAAGACCCCAACCGATGGCGGGGTCGACGTCGTACGCAAACCACTTGAGCCAAAAGGCCACATTGTTAATAATAAAGTAGAGCAGAAGCCACCAGACGCGGAGCTTGTTTGTGCTGTACCAGGCATTAAATTTGCTCTTGGGCGGAATGGGAGCTATATTCATAGGTTCTTGCTTTTGAGAATTGTACGAGTCATTGATATAAGGAGCAAATACTGTTTTAAATTGGTCAAACGTCATTGACTCGTTCTGTGCCTGAGCTTTGCGAAACATGAGGTTTGCAACAGTCTTAAAGTCCATTCCCACGACGTTGATACTAGCTGTCGAAAAGTTTGACTCGAGCAATTGAACAATTTGATCTGAAACCACAAATCCAGAATTGTCCGGATCCAGCGTTTCAAAAATAAAACGAAGTTTTGCTTCCACATCCACTTCAAGGTCCATCACAGCATCAATCAGAATGGCATTACCATCAATTGCACCGCTATTCGTGGTATAGCCATTAAACTCATTACTATTTACTTCAAATGCTTGCGTAAACGTCTGACGTTCAATAAAGCCATTTTTGCTGGGAATGTTGCTCATTACTTCGCGCAATGCACTTAGCTTCTCAAGTGGGGTGTATGCAGAGTCAATTGGGTGGATACCCTGCTCGTCCATGCTCATCGTGACGGTATACTTTTGCTCAAAATTGCAGTCTCCGAGAACTGGGACTGACATTACATCCCCACTGGGCTGTGGGCCATACCTGGAGTTTGCAAATGACGACATCATTGATGCCCGTGCCAGGCTCTCGCGCACCATGGACGCACCGAGCATGGCTTGAACATTGGGACGACGACGATTCTTATGACTGGACTTGCAATTAGCCTTCGTCATGGGTGCGTCGCGTCCAACGAAGCTGACGGCGGAAGGATCCATCGTCACAAACTTGCTGCTATTCATAAAGCCGTTTGCGCCCACAAATGAGGCCATTACTTGACTGGGCATAGGAGGCGCAGGTGGTACGGGCACACGCTTTCTTTGCATACTTTTCTTCCTGCCTCCTTTACGCGAGGTCGGTGATGGCGTCGAAATGTCAAGAAAGGGATGAACATTTTGGGCCGGCGTAATTTTAAGCTTGTCCACTGGCTCACGTGCAACACTCCCCTGTAATCCGTCGCCACTGGTATCGTCCATCCGATATTGGCGCTTCTGCAGCATTGTTTACGAAGTGCTTCTTTCTCTTGCGTGGTGAAAGAAAAGCTTGCAATAATTATTAGCTATCTGCACACAAGCGGCTAAGAGCGAAGTGCGTCGGACCTAGATACGCCCTAGCTTTTATGGGGTAGGAATACAATGGCAGAATTGCCAATGGACTAGTACTTGCAAGCAGTATATAGGCCACGTTTGACCGGTGTAGAGTGCAGGCATTTACTGGCTTTATACAGACTTCGGCGGGCTTGGGGAGGCAGGTTTTTGGAGAAAATTCGAGCCCTCCTCGATACAACGACAACAATCATCAGACGTATTTGTAGTATTATTTTATAATAATGGATACTTTTGTCCAATGGCAGACAAAATTTGCTGTCAAATTAATTTCGTGTTTAAATTTTAAATTTACGGAAAGTGAAGGGCTCCAATTTTTTTAATCCTAACTTGAGCATATAGACTACAAATGTCTGAAATCTCAATGTACCCTATCAGTTGCTCTTGTCATAAAGGCAAACTTAGCCATCCTCTATTCCACGAAGGCCCGGAAAGCTCTCATTGATAGCGTGCATATCAAGTGTGTGTTTGTAATGTGAAGAGCCCGTCTCTGATGCGCGCGATTCAACATTGCGATTCTATGGAATTTATGTCTACTTATTGCACGCACCCCCAATTTCCCTGTGACGTAGAGTAGAGGCTGTAAATAATGTTCATGTTGAGCCGCACCTGTACAATACCACTGTTTTGCCTTGCCAATCTCTCTCGCGCACAAAGTCTTCTCTTTGGAATAGAAGATTATTGGAAAATCGTATGTCCGACCTTGATGCGATCAAAATTCGATGGCTTACATTATTTAAGAGTCTTTTGATACCTGATTTTTACTTGACGGTATATGTTACGTTTGCTGAGACGCTTTATTGTAATATTGAAAATTAGGCGAATGTCGTCGTGACGGAGTTATTTTGAAATAATATTGACATCTTAAAAAGTGTGTGTTCGACGGTAACATTTTTCTTACAAATTAAGGATCTAATTTTGATTAGAAATTCAGATAAATGCTCGACACCTGACAGTCGATAATAAACTACGGGAGCTATATGGCTTTCGAGTTCAGGTTGCTGCCGTTTCTAGCAATAGTTCTTACCTGCTTCATTTCATCAAAAGGTAATTTTCATACAGCCGTGCGCCTTGTAACCATCCACCCCCACAATACAAGCGCATTTACGGAAGGTCTCGTATTCGACGACGGCGCGCTTATTGAATCCACGGGGCTAAACGGCAAATCCTTCATCCGCAAGTATAAGCTTTCAGATCTCAACACCGACTTTCTTAAAACTAATTCCACACGATCTATGCCATTCATTCAAGAGTTCGGCTTTAATTCGTCACATTTCGGCGAGGGCGTGACAGTGTTGGGAGACAAAGTATTCGCGCTGACGTACAAGGCACAACAGTTGATAATGCTTTCTCGGCAAGACTTCCAGTTAATCGGTATGTTTCCTTTCATGACATCCACTAGGGAAGGTTGGGGACTCACGACCGATGGCGAGTTTCTTATAGCCAGTGACGGTTCTGCCAACATTCTCTTTTTCGACCCAAAGGACGATTTCAAGCTGCATCACAATATCACCGTTCGGAACGATGGTCATGCGGTGACTGACGTGAATGAGCTTGAATATGTTGAGGGAGAATTGCTAGCCAATGTGTGGCACGAAAACTGTATTTTACGTATTGACATCGTGACTGGTAACGTTATAGAGCAAATTGATTTGAATTGGATACCCTATATGGTGTCGAACATCCATTCTAACACCATGAAGCGCTCTAAATACAAGCAGGAAGCCGTTATGAATGGAATTGCATACAATCCGGCGACGCGTCACATTTTCTTGACCGGAAAATTGTGGGATTCTATATTTGAACTCGAGTTGTCGATCTTAAACTCTCGCGATCATGGTATAGTTCCGTAGTCGTAGCTTTTGTAAGGAGGTACACATATTGAGAGCATGGTTCTGATGACGACCGAGTTTTAGTAATGTTGCTACAATAAGGCATTTAGGACCGACCAAGGCTCAAATTTATTATACTATACAGACTGTTTCATCATGCAGTGCCTAGTGTCAAACAATGTTATTTGCTCAATTGCAATCGGTCACCTCTTTTTTGGGCAAGGTAGCATTCAGAAGCGCTATAATTTCTCACTTTGATGCTTTGATATTACTTGCTTCTGCTTCTCATACATGCTTCAATAAGTCTTTATGTCGATGCGTAAGGTGCTGCTTATGGCAATTACTATTTTGTCTAAAAATTTGACGTTGCGCTACACAAAATTAGTAGCCATGAGACTTCCATGTATATATGTGTAACGGGCTCAAGTTGCCCAAATGTTACACAGTCCTCGCTAAGTACACTTGGTTTACTTAAAGGGATGGTCAATTACTAAATAATAGTAATTGACCCAGCACTCGGGTGTGGTGCACATTTGTGACCAACCCTTGTGTATGTGATGCACATGGGTGCATTCACATTAGGAGGGATGATGTCTAGCGTCGTCCGTTACGCGAGGTATCTAGAAAGATACGCTCGCAATACATATTAAGTGTTATCTATAAAGATGACATTTTAATTGGTAAAAATAGGTATTTTTATTTAATACGATTAAATATAAATCAGTCTGAAAACTACCTCCTACTTGGTAAGTGCGCACGAGGAGCCGAATTACCGCTCCCGTGACGACACTTAACCAGAGTACTTAGTGTGTTGGGTGAGGTCGCTAACGCGCCCACCACAACTACCTCACTGCACGCAAGAGAAGCAGGTTAAACCGCTTCCTCGCTGTGCTATGGTGTGTGTCTAAGTAGAGCGTGGCCGCATTAAGACGTGCCCGCCTACACTTGGTAGCACTTGAAATCCTTCCCACGACCCGCATGTCTGCGTGTATACGTGAGTATGAGCCTCAATATTGATTGGGATCATTTTCCCCACCTCTCCGAACATCATCGGGAGGTGGCAGGGCTTATGGGGCAGGAACTTGGTGAACAAGCCCTGGCCGGGCTCCTTGGTAGTCCTCCTGAGCAACATGTTGCTCAGCTGGAGCAGTTTGAGGCATTCGTGCTCGGACAGCGGAGGGCCGCGTCCGAAGCACAATGCCATGCTGCGGCGGAGTCCGTCACTCAGACTCAGGATGAGCTGAGGCATGAACAGGCTCGGAGCGAGGCTCTCAACAGGACTGTTGAGATGCTCTCTGCCCGGCCGCATCAACCGAGGCCCATTCGGATAGACCCGCCCAAGTTCGATGGAACTGCGGCGCACACGATTGTCCACTGGCTTTTAGCCGTGGAGCAATGTGGTGTCGCCCAGCTCATCGAGGACGACAGCCGGATGGTGTCGTACGCTATGTCGCATCTGCGCGGTAAGGCCTCAGAGTGGGCTTACTCGGCGCTTACAGCGGACAGAAAGGCCTTTATCTACACAGGCGATCTTTAAGACAAAGATTTGCGCCATGTACCAGACGCCGAACAACGAAGTGTTGCTTCAGGCGTGCTTCTTTGGAGTGCGACAGGCGAAGCGATCTCTGCAAGAGTATGTGCAAGAGATGCGCTCGCTGTCGGCGTCCATAACCGTAGGTCCGATTCCGGAGCACATTAAGGTGCCCACGTTTATGAACGGACTACGGCATGGCCCATCGCGACAGGCCCTTTTCAGAAAGGTGCCATCGACGATGGAAAAGGCAATCCAAATTGCCTTAGTTGAGGAGCAATCCTACAGCTGTGTCTCGGCGATAGCT
>NW_027152213.1:2160809-2169321 GCF_004359215.1 Bremia lactucae | reverse complement strand
ACGCAAGAGAAGCAGGTGCAAACCGCTTCCTCGCTGTGCTAGGGTGTGTGCTAAGTAGAGCGTGGCCGCATTACGACGTGCCCGCCTACATCGTCGATGTATCGAATCTGTTGAATCAGAGGAAATCTGCTGTGGCCATGCCAAGAATAAAGTTCTCCTTGCTCAGGTCCGTCGTCTTGAGTGACCTTCAATGCCGCTTTAATATCCTACATCTCCTTTCTCGTATTGGCAGCGGTTATCAAGTCACCAATGTTAAGGCATACGTAGACATAGGTGCCATTCTTGCACATGAGGTAAGCGCATTTATCTGCTTCACTGCTTTGAAACCGTGTTCGCAGGAATACAGCATGTAGCGTTTTGAATCATGCATACACAGGTTCTTAAAGGCCATAGTGCGTTATCCAGCTTGCAAATCATGTTTTCAGCACTGGCGATGCCGTAAGGCCCCTCCACTTACACAATTTTCTTTGGGACGCTGTAGATCATGCCGTGTCAGCTTCCAGCTATCCGTCCATGTATCTTGACGCCTCGACTACAATAAGAATAAGGCTGTAAGACTTAATGAAAGCCACGGGCGAGTAGGTCTTAAATAAATTAATACCGAACTTCTCATATAAGCTTTTGCAACAAGTTGGGCCTTTTGATGCATAACCTGTCCGTGCTTGTTGCGCTTCTTCGCAAAAGTCATTGGCATCCAATCAGTCGTGCATCGTTTTTTTCGGCCCGTGTTCAGAAGCACAACGTTTCCGGTGTCCTGCGTAGAGTTCGCAACTGTGCGTGTACGCCAGTCTATCCATGGTTGATGTTTTGCCAGCCATGGCATGCCTAGGATGAGGTCATACGGACTCTCCATACCTAGCACTGTGAACTTCTCTTTACAGGAGAAGTTACTAAAGATGAAGGCGAGTTCTACCTGAACCTTTTCAGACTGAACGAGTGCGGCGTTTGCTAAACGAACGGTCGCCTCTTCCTGCTTGACATCCTAGCAAAGCGACTCAAACATCGCCGGTCTCTTTCTTAGAGCCGCGAGTTTAAAATAGTTGTGTGATGCACCCGAATCCACGAGAAGTGTCATCACCTGACCATAGCCTCGATTTCGACGCTATAGATCAGCAGGGTTGAGGTCCGAAATTTCGAGACCCAGGAACTATGCTACCCATTTGTTCTATAACTCTGAGCTTACACATCCCCTTTCACTTGTTTCGTGTTGTCAACACAACACGGACAGGAATCACCCCACGCGAAGCATGGAAGTCCTGCCTCACGTGACGACCGATGCAGCTTAAACCTTGCACCGGTTGGAGTTCGTTTTTCAAACGTAACGCGAATCGCGTTAAGTCTTTGAAGCCAGGCTTCGCGTCCGATGTCTTTGACATTGCGAATGAACGCGCTCCAGGCTTGCATCAACGAAATTTTATCTCGTTTGTTGTTGCCACCGTACCATCGATGCTTAAGAAAAGCATCGAGATAAAAAAATTTCTCAGCGCGAATAACTTTCGCGCTGGGATCAAGGCCATGTAGCTTTGGCGCAATAAATACGGGATATTTATTGTGAGAAGTTGTCTCTCCAGACAAGCTATTGACTAGCCGTTCGGGCAAAACCAAGGGTTCTTCTCATGGACAAGACGAGAAAATTTATTTGTCTACGCTCCCCTGAGTGGTAGCCACAGAAGCAGGGGTACCACAAGAACTTTTATTACGATGGCTTACGCCATCGTCATCACCACGCACAGACATATGTGCGGGTGACGGCACGGGAGACGGTGCTGGCGATAAGAAATCATCCTCATAGTCGGAACCGAACATGCTATAGCGAATGCTACCAGCACGTATATCCGATTGAGCCCCCCTCATTCGAAGGCTCATAGTCAGCCGCCTGACGATGATCAGGCGACTGATCTGTTCTCTCCGAGTCTGCCATTTCGTTCGACACGCACTCACAGTCGACCTCCAACGAGAGGTCGCATTCACGAGGTGACCCACCACACGCAACATTTAGAGCTGCGGGAGAAGACGATACTACGGCAGACGGAACGTCTGCCGCAAGAGACAATAATGCGTCACCGCGGCTGCATAAACCGCAGCCAAAGGCTCCGCACTATTCGCACACCGCATGGACTTGTTAACCATGCATTAGAATTAAAGATGATGGTTCTGACCAATTAACATCGTTTCAGTTGAGTGGTCTTATAGTTACCACTCTATCCAATGACAGTCAGAGTGATTGTAGATTAAGGGAGGTGTCATGAAACGGGGTGTATCGCTACATGAAAATAACACTTCAAGGTTGTTAATTGATACATTATCTAAAAGGTAGATAGTACTTGGAGAATGTTGGATAAGATTTCTGAACATTACTATTTAAAGTAATATCCTCCAAATATTATCTACCTTTTAGATAATATATTAATTAATTAATTAACAAACTTTAAGTGTGTATTTCATGTAACCCGTTACATGCTGGCCCCTGTCACCGGCCATTTTGGCTAATTATGCCAGAGATGGGTGCCGTCATTGCAAAAACATACGCGCTGTCGTGTTTTTTTGGGAAGAGGCAAAAAGCGTTACAAGTGGTCAAAAGGTGCTCTCTTTATTGAACAATTCCCTCTATATTTTTGCAGTTTCGCTTGCATATGTTTCCCAGCGGTGGTCAATGTCTGGCCAAACCGAATCAGCCTTCAACCTCAAGCCTGGTAGTGGAGGCTGTGATATCCCATAACGATACTTTCTCCGCTTGGTGGCGTGCAGCGAAACGGCAGGGTACCATGGTATCACTCTCTCGTGTTGTTTTTGGTGGTGTGTGAGGCGGTAGCATTTATACCATGTCGGCATTCACAGAATATCCATTGAGGGAGGGGTGTGTGGTGCGCGCAGCAGAAATTTATTAGGTATACGTCAGCCAAATACGTATTTATGGGGAGGTGTCCAAGCAGCAGAAGGGGAGTGTCCACATAGCAGCCCTCAATATTATTACCAATCCCGAACTAATTGCTTAGAATTTTTGCAACATATATGGCGATGGCACCACCATTTGTAGAATTTGATGACAATCATTTGACAAATCTATACTTCCAATTTCAACTGACATCAACACATGCATCGTAAGTGATACTCGCTTCGTTCTTCCAAACAAAAAGCGAAGAAAATTGTGCAGCAAATCCTTATTGACAATGTGATGCGGATACAAGGCTGCTACTTTTTTTCGAATCTGACGGCACCAAGTGTAAATTGCTCCTGACTGCCTTTCGATAAAATCTCACCAAGCTTTGTGCCAATAAGATGGTGATTAGTAATTTTGATATCGCGCTGCTTGCGAGGGCGATTCTTCTTTTTATCATCCTTCATACGGCGCTTCATCTGGCGACGATTTGCATCAACTTTGGCTTGCGTCGTCAGTCCAGCTTGAATCAGCTTCTTTTCAAATTCTGCACGATCAGACGGCCACATCCGCAGAGTGTCGCGCCATAATTGACGAATATCGTTTGAACAGCCTAAGAAAAGTAAGAGTCTCATTAGCGTCTAATATTTGTTAAGATTAAAACCCCGCGTACCATGCTTCACCATTGGGAATTTGGGACCTCGCTTGGGTAATAGATCCCAGCGATCACTGCTTGCTATGTTTCGTCTCTTTGCGTCGGGAAAAGGGACATCTAAAGGTAGGTGGTCCTTGTCAAACTTAAACATAAACCTGCGGAAGGCAACCCGAATGACCGAGTTCTTTAAGTTCGCCTTCAAATCAATTCGCTTGGTTACATGCTACGCACTTCATTTTTTTCGACACATTTGGGTCACGTGTCGATGAGACGCTTTTTGTAGTCATTCCTGCAAAAGGAGCAGGGCGAGTTGTACTCGAGCTCTGCATGAGAGCCACAACCAAGGCAAAATTAATCTTCGCGGACACAATAAGAAATTTATTTAACAGTGACCTTTACAGCAGCCGAAACACGAAACCAATTGTCTCCAAGACGAAACGCATCGCCTCGGCGAATTTCATCGGTCACGTCTTGACTCGTATGGGCTAAGTAGCTGCCAGCTTCAACCGTAGCCACTCCAGAAAGATCCACGAGGAAAGGAGTTCCGCGAGAATAGTACACCTCAGCACCCTTGTCTGCATTTTTCAAGCAGATAATTTCTCCGGTACGTGTCAGCTCTTTCAAGTCGTCCTCCACGCTTCCGTAGCAATCTATTACGTCTTCGATGGGCATGCCTTCTGGAGTCTATAGACCGACCAAAATCGAATTGTCAAATTTCAAAGTAGCAAGGGCCCGTTCAAACACATCCTTACACGATCAAGGATCTTCAGCAGCTGCAGCCGGTTCTTAATATCGTATTTGGCCTATATAAATGCATAAATTTTTCCATAACATTAAATAATCTCGTCTGACTAATTTCTCGTACTCGCCTGGTACGCATAGAGATCTCCTTGTAGCCGAACTTTTGGGTTGTTTTTAAGTCGCTGCTCGACTTGGTCGTCCATTGTAAGGTCCTAGCAGAAGGCGAAAAAAAACTGGCAGCATTATTTTCTACTGCATTCGTCATCACGATCGTGGTCACGTACGACGCCCGTATGCTTGAAAATATCGGCTGCAGAGACGGCTTTGTGCATCGAAACTTTGCGCAGAAATTCAAGGATCTTGTAGACCTTGGCGCCATCATTTTTGGGCACAGATGATGCATCGACTAAACACAGACACAAAGCATCGGCTACACGATTCCACTACAAAGTCGATTTATAAGGATGAACCTTGGGAGATCACTGTCTCCATTCCCACTTTAGTGGGGGCCACGGCCGGCACCGCCTCCGCCACTTGCTGTGATCCGTATGCCAGGTTCCGCCACATTCTTTTTTGCTAACAACCTATTTGCGATAATGACGTAATGTCACTCAGGAGGGGTCACAAAAGCGGTCTAAGTATGGAGACTGATAAATCCGCGAAAGAGACTTTGACAGAGCTTGTGCTCGAATTTTTGGAGGCCGCGGTGCACGAATTTCTGTAGGTTCATACACGCTTGTCATTGCAAGTTAATATCAGCAATTGATTTGCAAGCTTATGCTGATGTAGGTTTGCATGGCAAGTTTATCCCAAAGGTAGGAGTTTAGAGCAGTCATCGCTTTTACAGAAGGCCAATCTTACGGTGCATCGAAATTTTTATTTGTTTTGGTAGAAGCATTTGAGAAGCGGGTGCTTTATGATGTTCCGACTCACATGAGTAGGCATCCGATGCTGTGCGAATATATCCACTCCATGCTGCATGGCTGCCACACGTGGCTGATGCGAGGAGAACTGGAAAAATTATGCGTGATTCTTCTCTCCAAGGAGGGTCGGGCGATAGAGACACTTGTAATTGAGCCAGTATGGATTGCACCGCTCACCGAAGCTGCAGGCCTGAATAAAGATCACACGCTGCCGCTGGAACAGCTAGAGGAATCCTTCCGAGCAGGAATGGTGGCATTGATGACAACTGCGGTATCATATGAAATCACGAGTATTGACATGAAGCCGCATACGTTTCGTATTCTTGCGCAAACAGTAGAAGATGCCACCAATCGAGGAACAGCCGTCAATGATGACACTGTCAGCAACTCGTGGGTGCTGGCAGACGTGTATTGGTGCGAAGATCAACAGAAGCAGAAAGAAATTATTCCAGTAAAATCGATACATGCAGAAACTCTACCTATCCGACTGAACATTTACATGACGAAGCAATAGCTTTTTTATAATGTGGCCATTTCTGCCAAATCAATTTTTGTAAATTTAAATTTAAAATTTGGCGCCAATTGCACTCGGAATATGGCGCGTCTGGGACTGTCGGACAGTATGCGCTCTACTGCGTCTGTCGACGACAATAAGTCTTTTGTCCCCCCATTGCATTGCCAGTCGCCACGTGCAAAAATAGTGTATGCGCCTAGTGGGCAGCATGTGCAGATGAAAACATTTGCTCTGGGACTTACTAAACCGTTGCGGTACATGCTAGTTGGTATATTGGTCATCGTGTTATTCATCGTGGGTAAACAAGCGCTTGCACGCAGCAATGTAATAAGTCATTCTCAAAGAAATGCGCAGATCGAGCGGCTAGAGAGGAGCATGGAGCTGTTGAGCAGCGACAACACGAAACTCCACATGTCTGCTAGCCGATTTATGCAGAGCTGCGAGGACGCGCACGTGGCAAGCTCCATGAGGTCCGAAATGTTGTTGAAGAAGTTAAAGAGCGAATATGATACGCAAATTAAAAAGCAGGTTCAAGAGCATGAACACGTTTTGAGTTATGTAAAGCACTACCACTCACAGCAAGTCCAGCAGGTGGCGGAGACAGAGACACGACTCATGAAGCTAAATGTCTCGCTTCCACTGCAAATTATAGCGAGACAAACTTCAGCGACATGGCAAAAGTATGTGCAGACAAAGGTGGGCGACAGCAGTAGAGTGATGGAGCAGCAAGCAGCTCATGACAGTTTGTCTCCAGCAAATGAGAAGCTCTCACTATTTGCTGAGGAGACACAGCAGCACGGCAGCAATGATTACAAGCTCAAAAGCTTCGATCAGCAACAAAAAGCGAGATTTTTGAGAATCTATCGACTAATTCTCTTCTTTTCCATCGTTAGTTGTGCTACTGCCATGTATGCGTGGAGATATTTATCAAATCTGGAAAGGAAGGACAATGAAACATGGTCAATATTTCTAAAGGCTCTTGCTCGTTTGAAGGCATTCTTTTGCTCAGTTGTGGTACGTTTTCAAAATGACTAATAGATTTGTGAGGTCTTTTATCAATTATATTTTATTGTAAACTATGCCAGATAATTGAAGATATACGAGCCTCTAACAGCTAAGATAAAAACATTCGCCATTAAAGCACATTCAGCTGACCCAACGCATGGGATTTACCTAAAGTAAACGACTTCAAAGTACGTTCTTCTTGTGTCATAAGATTAATTGAAGCGTGCTGTGCTTAATGAAAATGTCTCTTACCGCAGTTTGAGTGAAAAAGTGCCATAGTGAGTCGCAAGCAATCTTCTCATCAAACTGTGGTTTATTTGAATTTTTCGCGACCTTTGTTCGAATAAATCTCGTCAAATGAGCCTTTTTCCGCTTAATAAACTTACACACCAGCGGGGTTAATACGTAATGAAGTCCGTCAGCATGTAGTCAAGAAGGAACGTTGCATGCTCTGATAATAATGCCACAATAAAGCGCAAAGAAAGGGGGCTCGAGAATTCAGATCCAAGCTAGATAAAGACAAAAAGATTTTGAGTGTATAGATATAAGCTTCTAAGGAAACATTATTTTACCAGCAGTTTTTGCTTTATATGTTCTGATGCCAGAGAAATAAAGGATACCAGATTTGTATAAAAACACGAATAAATCGGAGTATCATGTTAGCAGCGAGACAAATTAAACGCTCGTAAGCGTAGCATGGTATCATATTAAGGAAGCAGAATTAGCTCCAAAATCATGGGTGCCACAGCATACGTGGCGGCGTTTTCAAAGACTCATAATAATTCGACCAACATTGTAACTGTAGGCGGGCACGTCGTAATGCGGCCACGCTCTACTTAAGCACACACCCTAGCACAGCGAGGAAGCGGTTAAACCTGCTTTTCTTGCGCGCAGTGAGGTAGTTGTGGTGGGCGCGCAAGCGACCTCACCCAACACACTAAGTACTCTGATTAAGTGTCGTCACGGGAGCGGTAATCCGTCTTCTCGTGCGCACTTACCAAGTAGGAAGTAGTTTTCAGACTGATTTATATTTTATAGAATTAAATACAAATACCTATTTTTAACAATTAAAATGTTATCTCTATAGATAACATTTAATAGGTATTGCGAGAGTATCTTTATAGATACCTCGCGTAACTGATGACGCTAGCCGTCATCATGGATGACGCTGGGCGTCATCCCTCCTAATGTGAATGCACCCATGTGCATCACATCCACAAGGGTTGGTCACAAATGTGCACCACACCCGAGTGTTGGGTCTAATTACTATTATTTAGTAATTGACCATCCCCTTAATTACCAAATGTACTTAATGGGGACTGTGTAACATTAGGGCAACTTAAGCCCGTTACAGTAACGGGGCACTACGACTTGTACTGTTTCAGTACAAGTCCACTTCGCACTGCTTCAGTTGCGAGTGATACCCTACGTTAAGTGACGTACACTGTACGTGCAGAGGAAGACTTCTCTTAAGACAACTAGACTTAAGAGGGTAAGTAAATATAATGAAGTGTCTCTTGTTCTATCTTTGCAAATGCTAACTTAATTATAATCTAATACTAAACATGAGAATGAATTCTTATCTCTATCTTATCTGTAACTCTCTTTGATTACTCCTACAGCTGACAATATCCTCCAAATATGATCTACCTTTTAGATAATATATAAATTAACAACCTTTAAGTGTTAATTTCATGTCACGATACACCCCGTTACATCACCCCTCCCTTAAACGACGATCACTCTGAATGTCATTGGATGGAGTGGTCGCTATGTGACCACTTAATTTTTAAAAC
>NW_027152213.1:2133001-2160709 GCF_004359215.1 Bremia lactucae | reverse complement strand
GTAGTGAGAAGGGCGATGACAAGTAGTCATGCGTCCAATAGTACCGCACAGAGCCGAGAGCCTGTGGCAGTAGACGGCGAGCTGACACGAAGTCATGCGTCGCATAAACCGGCACAGTGCCAAGAGCCTGGTGCGGTTGGAAGGGGTGCGTTAGCCAGGAGTGCAACGGCACCCGCTTCCCAGAAAAAGGTCGTGGTGACTCGAAGAACGAGTACCCGACAGATTAGGACGATCAAAGGCACGTCTAAACGAGTGACCTTTGGATCATTCTCTAATAAAGAGAAGGGCCTTCGAACGAGGTGTTCGAGGCCGTCAAAGACGAAATTGCGGAGGCATCTTCAGTTGAGGTGCTCCGGCAAGTCTTTAAATCTGCCGAGGAGAGAGTATATCTCCCGGAGATGTCGTGGGATCTGTCCCTTGCCGAATTAAAGGAAGGAAATATCCACGAATTAGTCACACCAGTTCCAGGAGCGAACTTGTTGGACTGTTGCTCGTCGTCCACAATGGACGAGAGCGTCCTAGAAACGGACAAAAAGAAGCGGTACGCTGCTCAAGGCTGGGATGCCTTGAGAGACAGTCCGTTCTTTGAGGTTCTGTGGAAACATCGTGATGTGTTCCCAGAAAAAGTGCCGAGCCGCCTACCAGCAGACAGGAGCATCGGGCACGAAATAGACCTCGAACCTGGCACCAATATTGTGTGACCAGGCAATGGCCGTTGCCCAGAGAACAAGTCGATTATATCGATGAGTTCTTGGATAAGCGAGCCAAGGGGGGGTATGTACGTGAGAGCAAGTCTCCTCACTGCAGCTTGACCTTCTGTGTGCGTAAAGCCACATGTGGATGGCGCTTGGTTCATGCTTACAATAAGCTGAACACGGCGAACATACCGTAGCAAACGCCAATCCCGCGGAAAGATGTCTTGTTGAACTCCATGGGAAGTCTTTCTTTTTCGCGTTTAATTTAAAGGATAGCTACTATCAGGTACTCATGAGAGAGTCCGATGTAGCACAAACGGCAGTATGCACCTCGAGCGGTTTGCTTTAGGAGTAGCTTGTAATGACCCAAAGGGTTGAAAAACGCGCCGGCGACATTCAACCGAGTGGTGGCTCACGTGATGCGTCAGCACCGTGCCTACACGCCTCAGTACTCGATGTATTTGTGCATAGTAGGACCGAGGACGGGCTGAGCGCAATAGAGTCGCACAAGCGTCATTAAGACGCTGTGTTGCAGACTTTGAAGGACGCCCAACTGTACGTCAACTTGCAAAAGTGCGTCATAGGGGTTCCTGAGATACCTGCGCTGGGATGCATCGTAGAAACACATGATGTACGAGCATACCCAGACAAGGCAAATCAGTAAAGGAATGGCTAATCCTACGGCATGTGAAGGATTTGTGCCAAGTCCTAGGGCTCGCTAATTACTTGCATAAATGTAGCAAGAATTATGCGGAGCAAACTAAACCATTATCTGATTTCCTTAAAAAGGACGCAGAATGGGCTTGGTTAAAAGAACAAGATGATGCGTTCACATCAGTGAAGCAATCTCTTGTAGAGGAACCGGTCTTGGTATTGCCAGACGCGGATAAGCCCTTTAGCGTCGTTACGATGCAGGTAATTTTGCAATCGGCAGCGCGCTCATCCAGATGGATGACGACGGTGTAGACCGCGTCATCTCTTATCAGTCCCGTCTCTTAAAAGCCGCGGAACTGAATTACCCCGTGCATGACAAAAAGCTAGTTTCAATAAAGTATGCTCTTGTCAAGTTTTGCGTGCACCTACTGGGCACCGAACCATTTGTGGTTTATACGGATCATGCATCACTGCGGACCGCAATAAAGTCACCGCACCTCTCGCCTAGAATGGCAAGATGGCTCACATTCTTCTCTGAATTTAATTTAAAAAAGTTGAATATAAGCCGGGTAAGTCGAATGCCTTGGCTGACGCTTTATCGCACGAATCAGACTTCGATATAAGACACCAGGAAAGTGTTTTCTAGTGCTAAAACACAATTTCAGCCGTCAAGGTTGGCAGCCATGAAGGCAACCACGTGACGAGCTCATTAGCCTCTGAAATTAAAGAGAGCTACAGTCAGAACGACCATTGTCGCTTTCTGTTGGATCACTTTGGTAGACGAAAGGTAACCCTTCCGTCGCACTGAAAGCTAAGCTAAATCGCTTTAGCGACAGTGTTGGCCTGTTATGGCATCAGCTGTCACCTTGTGATCCCTTGAGAATTTATGTGCCTCATGACACAGATCTCAAGCTGATGATCCTTCACGAGCTCTATGATGCGCCATCTAGTGGGCATCTGGGCCGTGAAAAGACATTTGTAAAAGTATCAGAGGAACTTTGGTGGCCACATCTATATCGATGGGTGGCCAACTATATTCGCTCTTGCAAACAGTGTCAGCGCATTAAGTCTGTGCCGCATTTCATTGGGCTCTTTACAGTGGTAAAAGAGATTAAAGACCTAAATTATAGGCTCACCCTTCCCCCGGATATGAAGACGCACCCCGTATTTTACGTGGGTCGTATGAAACGGTATGTAGACCCAAATGAGGTCACATACCTCATCCGTCTAAGGAGACCGATGGTGACGTCGACTGTGAGTCGAGCGTCGTTCGGGTGAGGGGGACGGAGACAGCAAAAACTATCAGCCGACTGACTCCTCCCACCACGAACAGGACTCGGAGAGAGCGAGGGGCATCACGCGAGTAACGCGGATCCCTCAGCATTATCTTCTCCAGAAGATCCAAGCGAGTCTTCAGGTATTCATAACCCTGACGAGCCTTCGCTCGGACATCATAAAGATCCGAGGTCAGTCGAAAGACTTGACCCTCGAGATCCACAAAACGTCGTTCAGCAGCGCTTAACGCTTGTGTCTGTACGGACGAAGGAAAGGCAGCCGCGAGTAGGTGAGCGAGATCGCCGCTCCTATCGGGCGCCGCTTGCACTGATAGATGCGGCTGGGAATCAACGCTTCCTTGTTGGAAGGTTGCTTGCTCACCGCTCCTTGAGGCAACGGTATCAGATCTTCGCTTTAATAAAAAAGGTTACCCGAAGAATTTTGACTCTTGGGAACCGATCGATACCCTACGTATTGATGTACCCGGCTTGGTGGCTGCCTATGAAAAAGAGCATCAGCTGAGGCCTCTTCGCTATTCTCAAATGGACTATCAGAAGTACCGTTGTGAAGAGAAACAGGGGGTACAGTACCGCCCATGATTTATTTCACACGCAAGCGGGCGAAATTAATTCGTTGCGACCGCTGCTTCATCGCATGAATGCGGATGAATGCGGTGCAGGAATTGCGCCTCGTATTGGTCGGGCGTTTCATTTGAGCGCAACACGACCGGGATCGGGAAAATACTTCCAAGCGATTTTCCCTGAGCCCTCCATGATTTAAAGACGCCATAATAACTATGTGCTCTAGAAGAGCGACGCTCTTGGCTCGTTTAACGAGGCCACCCGTCACAAAGCCACGTTCTAAACGACTGGCTTGTGGCACTGACTGAGCACGTTCACGTGTCGTCGGCGGAGCTTTAGGCTCCGAATCTTCTTTGTCAGAAACATTATGAATTATGGTCGGAGCATACTGGGCGTGGAACACTACACTCATGAGCGTAGTGTCCTAATTTTTGGCAGCGATGGCATTTCTGCTATCGCTTATTGCTCGAAAAACGAGGTCTCTCGCATTCGACGTAAGAGAGGTCCTTGGGTTCTGGACCTCCTAGCTCGTGTCGTCTTGGAGTACGATACGATGACGAACTAGCTTGGGCCTGTCTCAAGTTAAAGTCCTCCTGTTCCGCAACGGATATTGCTTCTTCAATCGTATCCAGTTCCAAGCAGAACAGGTGGGTCTTTACGGGACCATCCGTAAGACCTTGCATGAACACCGTAATCAACGTGTGTTCATGGACTGGGTTATTTGTTATACAACTCGCTAAGAGTCGTATGTGCTGGGCATATGCGTGAACATCACGCTTGCCTTGCTTGAGTTTCAGAAGCTCTGAACGAGCTCTGAACTCAGCCCTTGGTGGTTCAACCGTCTGTTTGAGCCGGACTTTAAAAGCCTCTGGCGACCCAAAGACGTTTGGGTCGCGCAACTTAAGGCCCAATGCCCAAGTTTTGGCACGACCTGCCAAATTTGATTGAGCGAATGCGACTTGCATTTGCTCGTCGATGATGTGACGTGCCCTTATGGCATCGTCCAACTCGACAAACCATCTCAAGAGAGAGGTTTTCTTCGACTCCTGAATTCTTAGAGATGTCAATCTGTAAGGTTTCGGGACGACGCGTGTGCGTCATCCCAGGTACAGGGGTCTGTACCTGTTGTAACCTCAACAGTTCTGCCTGTTGGGAGCGTTGCTGATTCAGCAAGGCTACCTTCTCCTTCATCTCGTCAATTTCATGTTGTATTAACATGGCGATGGCTGAATGGAGGGCATCTCTGTCCAAATCGGACAGCATGGCCAAGATGGCATCGTTCCCTAAGGTTGAACTAATTCGTTTGACCGCACTTCTTTCTATGTCACTTAGAAAGGAGTGGCTATCACGAAACGTGATGCGTATTTCCATTACCATCTAACATGTCCATGTTAGATGTTGGAATTGTGGTCCTTGGACGGACTACAAAGTGCTACCAAGTGTAACGGGCACTACGATTTGTACTGCTTCAGTACAATTCCACTTCGCACTGCTTCAGTGCGAGTGGTGCTTCACGTCACTTCACGTATAGTACGTGCAGAGGAAGACTCTCTTTAAAACACTTGCTTTAAAGAGGGTTAATTAAAAACTAATATAATTAAGTTCTTCTGCTTTTATCTATTTAATACCTGCTTAATTATATACTAATACAAAAATGTAATAAAGTCTTATCTGTCTCTCTCTTTGCGCGCATCCAGTGCTGACTGGACCGCGGAGCAAGTTTATATAATGGCCTATATCTACCAATGAATAAACTTTTCGAATATTACTATGCAAAGTTATACTCTCTAAATATTATCCACCTTTTAAATAACATATTTATTAACAACCTTCAAGTGTTAATTTCATGTAGCGATACAACCCGTTACACCTCACCTTCACTTATATCTGTGCAGATTGGCTAGTACTAACGAAAGGCGCCTAGTTACACCTGGTAGCACTTCGTGGTCCCATAAACGGCCGCACACGTACCATCCACGATGGACATGATGAATGAAGAAGAGGGGAGCTTCCAAGTCACATAAGAAGGCTTTGACACAACGCTTGAGAGGTCCATTGTGATAGGCCCTTCCCGTTCCATGATACTAAGTTTCACATACATGTTACTTAAGTAGGGTGCTATACCCGAATTAACGTCACATGTTTCTGTTTGATTAATAGGGAGCCAGAACTATTATTAGCCAGTAAGATGTCGGCACGTACTGTAACGGGCTAACTGCCTTATGCTACGCGCCCGTTAGGTTTACTTTACGGGAAGGTCAAATTTTTTGTGAACGGTAATTGACATGTCACTGGGTTGAGGTTTACATAGTGATCCACCCTTGTGTATGTGATGGACACAGGTGCATTTATATTCAAAAAGGATGACATCTGGGGCTGACGTCATATGCGAGACGACGTATTTAGAATGAATACGCCCGCCAGTCAGAGATGCAAATCTACAGATATGGCATCCACTGATTGGGTAAGAAAGGTTTATATTTGATTATATAAAACATATATCAGTCTGAAAACTACTTCTAGTTCCCAAGTGCGCGCGTGGAGCCGGATTACCGCTCCCGTGACGTCACTTGTACTAAGGTACTTAGTTCGCTGGTTAATGTCGCTTATGCGCCTACCAACTACCTCACTGCACGTGAGAGAAGACGGTCAAACCAATTCCTCGCTGTGCTAAGGTGTGTGCTTAAGTAGAGTGTGGCCGCAATTGACGTGACCGCCTAATCTTGGTAGCACTAGAAATCCTTCCCACGACCCGCATCTCTGAACGTGTACGTGAGGATGAGCCTCGATATCGATTGGGCTCATTTCCCCCATCTCTTCAACCGTATTCTGGAGTTGGCTGAGCACTTGGCGCAGGGACTTGGTAAACAAGCCCTGGTCAGGCTGTTGAGAAGTCTCTGAGCAACATGTTGCTTAATTGGAGCAGTTTGAGGGCTTCGTGCTCGGACAGCGAAGGGTCGCGTCCGAGGCACAAAGTTATGGTGCGGCGAAGACTGTCACTCAGACTCAGGATGAGCTTAGGCGAAAGCAGAAACGGAGGGAGGTTCGCACGCTGGTTCTTGCCATCGCCCCTTGGGTAGAGAGTCCTCTTGCTGGGCATCTTCGCCCCAGCAGATACCCTGGCATAGCAGTGAGCCATCATATATCCGCGCTTGCCGCAATTTAAACAGACAATGTCTGTATCTCCCAACTCCATGGGAGCGGCATCTGACCTCTCGGCCGACGGCTTGTACCAAGCTGTCGCCGAACCACTGATGAAGTATTGCTCCTCTACAGGCAATTTGGATTGCCTCTTCCATCGTCGACGTCACCCTTCTGAAAGGGCTTGTCGTGATGGGCCGTGCCGTAGTCCGTTTATAAACGTCGGCACCTTAATGTGCTCCGGAATCGGACCTGATGTAATGGACGCCGACAACGAGCGCATCTCTTGCACATGATCTTGCAGAGATCGCTTCGCCTGTCGCGCTCTAAAGAAGTGCGTCTGAAGCAAGACTTCGTCGTTCGGCGGCTGGTACACGGCGCGAATCTTTGTTTTATAGATCGCCATGTAGGGAACGCCTTAACGTCCGCCATAAGCGCCGAGTAAGCCCACTCTGAGGCCTTACCGCGCAAATGCGACATGGCGAACGACACCATCCGGATGTCGTCCTTGATGAGATGCGCCACACCGCATTGCTCCACAGCTAACAGCCAGTGAACAATCATGCGCGCTGCAGTTTCATCGAGCTTGAACGGGCCAATCCGAATGGGCCTCGGCTTGTGCGGCCGGCCGGAGAGCATTTTAACAGTCCTGTTGAGAGACGCATGAGTTCTGCATCGACCACTAAGGGGTCGGTAAATGCAGGAGCGCAGTAGGAGCGGTATGCCCTACTGACGCGGACTCTGAAGCTACCTTTAAGTTCAGAGTTGTCGAACAAATGGGTAACATAGTCCCTGAGGTACCGAAATTTCGGACTTCAACCCTGCTGGTCTATAGCGCTCATCTAAGAGGCTATGACCAGGTGATGACCCTCCTAGTGAATTCGGGTGCATCACAGAATTTTGTGAAACTCGCGGCTTTAAGAAACAGACCGGCGATGTTTGAGTCGCTTTGTCAGGATGGCAAGCGAGAAGAAGCGACTGTTCGTTTAGCGAACGGCGACTCGTAAAGTCTGAGGAGTTCAAGTTGAACTCGCCTTTAGTTTAAGTAACTTTTCTTGCTATTAAAAGTCGAGCCAAATTAGACAACTTTAGAGCCTCGTCCAGCAGCTGGTCGAAGGGCACGACGCGAGCCGCAAGGCCACTCTTCTGGCCTCATGAATTTATCAAAGTATTTGGTGATGAGCCGGACGGTGGTATGGCCTTTACCAAAGGAACAGTGTGACGTCATTGACCACAAAGCTCTCCAACCGTCTGTGTGTGTAAAGCAACAGGAGGGTGGCGGATTGTGCATGCGTTCAATAAATTGAACGCTGCAACTGTACCGGCTCAAACACCGATACCAGGAAAAAAAAGACGTAATCATAGATGGTATTTTAAGAGTACTATCTTCTGTTCGGACAATGACGTTTGGCAGCTTGTAAACGCCGAGTCATGTGTATACTTGGTTTCGTGATTAGTATGTCCAATGTACGAGCGATCTTCCGTTTTTTTTTTCGTGCGCCGCCTTGCTAGATATTGAGAGTCCGTTTGACCTCATCCTAGGCATGCCGTGGTTGGCAAAACACCAACCATGGATAGACTGACGTACATGCATAGTTGCTAACTCTACGGAGGACACCGGAAAGGATCTGTTCATACGAGAGAAATATGCAATTGATGTCGTGACAAACACAGTTAAGAGTGCGTTGACGGGATGTCAAACGCCACAAAACTCTACCCAGAGCCCTAAGCCTAGTGTAGTTGGAAGTGTATCGACTGAAAGCCAGGTGACATAAACTCCTACCCAGCTCGTGGAGGCTGGGGTAGTGAAAAGGGCAATGCAAGTAGTCATGTGTCCCAATGTCCTGCACAGAGCCAAAAGCCTGTGGCAGAAGACGGCGAGCTGACAGGAATTCAAGCGTTGCATGAACCGGCAGAGTGCCTAGAGCCTGGAGCGGTTGGAAGGGGTGCGTTAGCTACGAGAGCAACGGCACCCGCTTCCCAGTCAAAGGTCGTGGCGACTCTAACAACGAGCATTTGACAGATTAGGCGATCAAAGGTACGTCTAAACGAGTGACAGTTCGACCAATTCGTATCCAAGAGGACGGGCCTTCGAACGAGGTGTTCGAGGCCGTCAAAAACGAAAATGCGGAGGCATCGTCATTTGAGGTGCTTTGACAAGTCTTTGAATCTGCCGAGGAAATAGTAAAAAACTCCGAAGATGTCGTGGGATCTGTTCCTTGCATAATTTAAGGAGGAATAGTTCCACAAAATATTCACACCAGTTCCAGAAGAGAACTTGGTGGACTGTTTCTCGTCGTCCACAATGGTCGGGAGCGTCCTAGAAACGGACAACAAGAAACAGTTCGCTGCTCAAGGTTGGAATGCTTTTAAGGGACATTCAGTTCTGTGAGGTTCTGTGAAAGTGCCGAGCCGCCTTCCAGCAGATAGTGGCATTGGTTATACGAGATTTATCTCGAACCTGGCACCAAGTATTGTTGAACCAGGCAATGGCCGTTGCCAAAAGAACATGACGATAGTATCGATGAGTTCTTCGACAATCGAGCCAATGCGGGACATGTACGTGAGAGCAAGTCGCCTTACTGCAGCCCGACCTTTCGTGTGCGTAAAGCGACAGGTGTATGTGCGTAAAGCCACAAGTGGATGGCGCGTGGTTCATGCTTACAATAAGCTGAACACGGCGACCATACCGGCGCAAACGCCAATCTCGTGGAAAGATGTTTTGTTGAACTCCATGGGAAAGTCAACTATCTTTTCCGCGTTGGATTTAACAGATGGTTACTATTAGGTTCTCATGAGCGAGTCCGATGTAGCCAAAACGGCAGTAAGCACCCCAAGCGGTATGCTTTGAAAACGGCTTGTGATACCCCAAGAATTAAAAAAACGCACAAGCGACATTTAACCGAGTGGTGGCTCACGTGATGCGTCAGAACCCTGCCTACAGGCCCCATTACTTTCACGATGTATTCGTGTATAGTAGGGCCGAGGACAAATTGAGCGCAATCGAGTCGCACAAGCGTCATTTAAACGCCGTGTTGCAGACTCTAGAGTACGCCCATTCGTACGTCAACTTGCAAAAGTGCGTCATAGGGGTCCCCGAGATACCTGTGCCGGGCTGCATTGTAGGTACAAATGCTGTACGAGCAGACCCGGACAAGGTAAAATCGGTAAAGGAATGGCCAATCCCACGACATGTGAAGGATTTTGCACCATTCCTCGAGCTTCCTAATTTCTTACACAAGTATAGCAGTGATAATACTGAGCGAACTAAACCATTGTCGAACTAACCATTGTCTGACCTCCTTAAAAAGGACGCAAAATGGGTTTGGTTGAAAGATCAAGAAGCTTCTTTCACATCAGTGTAGCAATCTCTTATAGAGGCACCGGTCTTGGCATCGCCAGACGTAAATAAGCCCTTTAGCGTCCTTTGCGATGTAAATAATTCTGCAATTGGCAGCACGCTCATGCAGAAGAATGACGACGGCGTTGACCGTGTCATCTCTTATCATTCCCGGCTATTAAAAGCCGCGGAACTGAATTACCCCGTGCATGACAAAGAGCTACTTTTAATAAAGTAAGCTATTGTCAAGTTTCGTGTGCACCTACTGGGCACAGAGCCATTTGGGGCTTTATACGGATGACGCATCACTGCGGACCGCAATAAACTCACCGCACCTCTCGCCTAGAATGGTAAGATGGCTCACATTCTTCTCTGAATTTAATTTTAAAGGTGAATAAAAGGCGGATAAGACGAATGTCTTGGCTGACGCTTTATCGCGGAGACCATACTTCAAGGTAAGACACCAAAAAAATGTGTCGTGTTCTAAAGCACAGCAGGCCGACATTGTCGCCTGCTGTTGGATTACTTTGGTGGAAAAAAGGTAACCCTTCCATCGCACCTAAAGGCTAAGCTAAATCGCTTGGGCTTCAGCGTTAGCCTGATATGGCATCAGCTTTCACCCTGTGATCCCTTGAGAATCTATGTGCCTTTACTTGAAAACATTTAACTTGCATGTGTCGTACACAGATCTCAAGTTGATGATCCTTCACGAGCTCCATGATGCACCATCTAATGGGCATCTGGGCCGTGAAAAGACATTCTTACGAGTGTCAGAGGAATTTTGGTGGCCACATCTATATAGATGGGTGGCCAACTATATTCGCTCTTGCGAACAGTGTCAGCGCATTAAGCCTGCACCGTCCAGCAGTGCGCCACTGAAGCCGCTACCGATTCCAACCAACTGTTGGAAGTCAGTAAGTCTGGACTTCATGTTTGGCATGCCGCCCGATCATAAGGGTCGGACAGGGTTAGTCCTCTTTGTAGACAGACTGAGCAAGATGGTGCATTTAGCACCATGTAAAACATCGATCACAGGCAAAGAGTCAGCTTTCTTGTTCCTGGATCATATATACCGACTCATGGGATGCCCGAGTCCGTAGCGCCAAAATCCAGACGTAAAACTCGGAACGGGGTCCACGTTTTACGTCTGGATTTTGGCGACATGTGTTTGATATGCTTGGTAGCAAGCTCCACATGTCGACCGCAGATCATCCCCAGACCGATGGTCAAACACAACTTGCCAATCGGGTCCTGGCGGATGTTTTACGCACGATAGCAGCTCCCAAAAAATGAAGAAAGCAATTGCTCTTTGTGGAGTTCGCTTAAAATTACAGTGTCCACACCAGTACGGGTGAGACACCGTTTTATATAAACGGACTGCGCCATCCTCGGACGTCAGTCTCGTTTGTGCGCAGCCCGAGTCTTAGTGGAGGGGGGATATCTATGCTCGGTGCGAAAGAGAAATATAGTTTTGTCAATATGACGATGATTCGCGAGGGTATCACCTCAACGACAGGAACTTGCCCTAGTGACCCTGCCAGTTTAGCAGTGGTCAATAAAACTACGCCTTATGACCGACCTCTTGGCGGTATCATAGGCGAGTTTGATGCTAAAAGCGTGAGCGAGGCTCAACGCTTTGTGGATGAGCGATTAGCCATCACACGTAAAGTCCGTGACGCAATGGCAAGCGCACAGGACAAGCAAAAAGAATATGCGGACCGAAATGGTCGCAAAAATAATGAACGCTTTAGAGTGGGTGAAAAAGTACTATTAATTACTGCTACCCTACCTAAAAATGCAATTTCTGTACTACCTGGGAGGTACTACGAAGTTGTTGCCGCGTTTCATTGGGCCCTTTACGGTGGTAGAAGAGGTTGGAGACCTAAATTATAGACTCAACCTTCCCCCGTATATGAATACGCACCCCCAGTTTTACGTGGGTCGTCTGGAAAGGTATGTAGATCCGAATGAGGTCACATATCCCCATCTGGCTAAGGAGACCGATGGTGACGCCGACTGTGAGTTGAGCGTCGTTCGAGTGAGGGGGACGGTGGAGGCGAAAAGCTATCGGACCGATTCCTCCCTCCACGAACAGGACTTGGAGAGCGAGAGACATCACGCGGGTTACGCGGATCCCGTAGCATTATCCTCTCGAAAAAGTCCAAGCGAGTCTTCAGGCGTTCATAACCCTGACGAGCCTTCGCTCGGACATAAAAAAGATCCGAGGTCAGTCGCGAGACTTGACCCTCAAGATCCGCAATACGTCGTTCAGCAGCGTTCAACGCCTGTGACTGAACGGACGAAAGTAAGACAGCCGCGAGTAGGTGGGCGAAATCGCCAATCCTATTGGGCGCCGCCTGCACTGATAAATGTGAATGGCAATCAACGCTTCCTTGTTGGAAGGTTGTTGCTTGCCCACCGCTCCGTAAAGCAAAGGTATCAGATCCTCGTCCAATGAAAAGGTTACCCGAAGGTTTTGACTCTTGGGAACCGATCGATACCCTACGTATTGATGTACCCGGCTTCGTGGCTGCCTGTGAAAAGGAGCACCAGCTGAGGCCTCTTCGATACTCTCAAATGGACTAGCAGAAGTAGCGTTGTGAGAAGAAACAGGAAGGACAATACCGCCCATGATTTCTTTCACGCGCAAGCGGGCGAAATTAATTCGTTGCCACCGCTGCATCATCGCATTGGAATGCGGATAAATGTGGCGCAGGAATTCTGCCTCGTATCGGTCGGGCGTTTCATTTGAACGCAACACGACCGAGATTGGGAAAATACGCCCAAGCGTTGATCCCTGAGCCCTCCGTGACTTAAAGACGCGATAATATTTATGTGTGTCTAGAAGAGCGCGCTCTAGGAGCGACACTCTTAGCCCGTTTAAACGAGGCCATTTAGATGGAGGGGGCATCAGTGATATGCCACCCGTCACATAGCCACGTTCTAAACGACTGGCTTGTGACACCGACTAAGCACATTCACATGTCGTCGGCGGAGCTTTAGGCTCTGAATCCTCTATGTCAGAACCATTATGAATTATGGTCTGAGTATAAGGCGTTGTAATTATACATAACGGTTGTGGTTATACCCAACGAATAAGTCGCTGTTCCTTTTTGGGCAGCGCTCTCATTATTGGTCGCTGCGCTATCCAGCGCAGACGACGAGACAGCATTAGAAACCTTTGTTGTCTCCATGTTTTGAGCAATTAGAAAGGCCTGATGGCCAATAATGCGCCATCATCCTTCCTCATTAGTTCATGGTCCGCATCCCTACTATGAGGTGACGGCAACGATGTCGACTCATTGTAGTCGGCAATGAGCGACAGATCAACATCCTCACTGTTAAATTGGGATAAATCCTTGAGGCCTGTTAACGCAACAGCAGCAGTAGCTGTCGGCGTTTCGACAAAGGCATTAGACGCTGCCGGCGTGTTAACGCGGCGCGTGCGCTTAGTGCGAGGTTGGGTGGGCTTCTTCGCAGACGACCCACCAACGTGGCCCCTTTTCGGGGGCATCTTTGGCGCCGTGAATGTGAATACAGATCGCAAGAGTGATTGAGTGAACTAGCCGTGTGTAAAACAGATCGCAGCTTCTCGCTCCTCTTTGACGATTTTGAAACTCTAATTCGTTCTTTAAGGGGGAAATTGCTTAACGGGATGGTCAATTACTTAAATAAAGTAATCAGACCCAGCATTCGGGTGTGGTTCACATTTGTAACTAACCCTTGTGTATGTGATGCACATAGGTGCATTCACATTAGGAGGGATGATGCCTAGCGTCGTCCGTTATGCGACGTATCTAGAACAATACGCTCGCAATACATACTAAGTGTTATCTATAAAGATGACATTTTGATTGGTAAAATAGGTATTTAAATTCAATGCGATTAAATATAAATCAGTCTGAAAACTACTTCCTACTTTGTAAGTGCGCACGAGGAGCCGGATTACCGCTCCCGTGACGACACTTAGCTAAAGTACTTAGTGCATTGGGTGAGGACGCTAGCGCGCGCCCACCACAACTATCTCACTGCACGCAAGAGAAGCTGGTTTATTCGCTTCCTCGCTGGGCGAGGGTGTGTGTCCAAGTAGAGCGTGGCCGCATTACAACGTGCCCGCCTACAACCTCACTCCTAATGTCAGAGGAAGACTTTTAGACTCAGAGTGTCGCTTAGTTCTATTAAACTAATGGGTTTAACAACTCAGGGAGTCGTACAAGCTATTAAAGCTTGAGGAATCCGTGTTCAAGGGATTTAAGGGTATGGAGATCCAAGTGGCAACTAGTGTCCACGACAATATACCTTAGAAAGGCTTCTATCTCTTACATATCAATGCGCAAGCCTTATAAAGGCACTTAACGCTTAAAGATCAAAAGGGGAACTGCACTTTATTTAATTGTTTTAATCTAAAAACCTTACCCAAGCTAATTTAAAATAGATTTTGGCCGCCAGATTTATATCTGTCGGCGACCACATCTGTTACCCATGATAAATGGAATTTATGTAATCAACTATTTTAGAATAGGATAGAAGGATATTTTACCCATAAAGTAAAAGTACCACAACAACAGTTCTCCAACCGATGTGTGTCCCATTACACCCTCCCCCATCAGACTGTTGACACCGAGTGACAATATTCGCTTCATTTCCTCTTCGAGGTTGGAACTTAAACAGCTAACCGTTCAGTTGTGTTTTTCTTTCCTTTGTCTCATGACAATCAAGCGTGAGTCACTGACTCTTAGCACCTCCCTCGACGATGAGGGGATGGTGGACTTTAAAAATCACTCTCGATCAGAGGATGAGGAGAAAGAGCGTCGTTCTTACACGTCTTCTCCTCTGGATGAACGTCGGCGGACCCCGAGTCCGTTCCTAGAACGTGGTGCCGCTGATATCTTAACTGCATTGAGCAGGACACGGGATCCTGAGTCCAACATCATTACTTAATCCGGTCGATGAAGAGCAAGAGCAAGCAATTTGCATAGAGGAACAAGCTCGTCGTCGAGCTGCCGAGATAGCGAAAGCCAAAGCTCATAGTGAATATAGATTTACTCCGCTTAGTGCGGACGAGCGTCTCAAAGAGATAGCGGGTCACAGCTTGGGCATCTGGATATCCAATGACCCGGCGAGGGCGCCGAAGGAGATTGCTGCTCGCGACACTCTCAATGAGCGATACCTTACGCCAAAGGTAATGACGCGAAGTCAGTATCTGACGCGTTTACGTGATCAGGTCCGTGGGGCTTCGGTGACCTCCAAGAAGGAAATACCGATCGATTTGTTTCCAAACGAAACAAGGAGTGAAAACGAAGTCTCATTTGAGAACTGAGTCCACTGGTCCCGACGCCTTCGTAATATTTGGGATATCAGAGAGTCTGCGGATATGGCTGATGCTCGTTTGGAGCGGAAGCTTCGCTTCGATTTCGCTAAGCTTAAGGCCAAAGGCCAGTTACGTTCGGCATTTATACCACAAAACGAAGAAAGGCCTAGCCGATATTTTAATGCTTCGGTTGACCGTACAACCAAGGATCGAAGCCGCACTGAGGCTTTAGATCCAGCTAATTCCACGTTTAGTGGTGGGAAGCGTCGTTTGACGCGAGTTGACCATGAGCTTGGCGCTCAAAAACGTCAACAGCGTACGGGAAATCATGCCGAAGAGAAACTTCGAACTACCAAGAGATTTCAGAAGAGGGGTACCCTAGCCAATTCACCAGATACTGGTATTGACCCTCACGACGACGTCGCTTTAAAAGTTTCTTCACATGAAACTGAAGGTTCCTTCCGCGCAACAAGCAGCGCGAGAGGGGGCCAAAATTTCGGCGGAAGCATTTGATGCTCTACGGCACGAGGTGCAACTTCTTTGTGAGGTCCTTGCTCGGGTTGAAAGCTCTTTTGAGGCGGTTCGGGACCGTCTTTCAACGCTGGAGCGTCACAGCCTCGTTTAGAGAGCCAGCTAGACAACCTGGTGAGGATGTAGCCATCTGCGGCACGACCGTCTGTCTCGGCGCAAAGCGCCTTCAAGTCCACGTGGGAAGGTTCCCGATAGGGCTTAAGCAAGCCAACGTAGAATACTAGGTGTGTGCGCAGCTTGCTACGAAGGTTTAGCGTATAAGCTAGGCTCATATTAGCCACGACCGTAAATAGTCTAATAAAGCGCGGGCAAAATTTAGTCTTGAAGACCGCAAAATACAAATTGGTAGGTAAATTTTTAGCGTTTAGTAAAACTCGGTCTCCGACCATATAAGAATAAATACAGCTTCTGCCTTTGGCATCTGCTTGTTCTTTTTGTTTGTCTTGGCTATCAACCATCGTATCCCTTGCATGTCCTAAGACACTAAATGCGTCGCGAGGAACTCGCTTACTTGAATTCGAACGGTAACAGGGCTGATATCAGCAAACGTATCGGTTAATTCCCCCCACCAAGCCCTGAATCACGCAGTGGCATTGTTAATGGAACGCTTGGGTGGGTGAGACCGTTGACATAGAAAGGAGTATAGCCCGTAGAGGTATGTACAGCGTTATTTAACGCAAACTCCACCACTGGGAGCATTGAGCTCCAGCGCTGGGTGTCTGAACTGTGTATAACGTCTTCAATGACGCGATTGACACATTCAGTTTGACCATCAGTTAGCGGATGGTCCGCACTGGACATATCCAATCTGGTGCCAAACACTCGAAAAATTAATTTCCAGAATTTACCCGTGAAACGGGGGTCCCGATCAGAGACAATTGCCACTGGCAAACCGTTTGTCGAAACACGCGATCAATAAACAGCCTTGCTGTACCTTCACTACCAATGGAATCCGGCACGACCGCTAAGTGAGCCATTTTGCTTAATCGGTCAACAATGACCACTATGCCGGAGTTACCGGCTGAATCGTTCGGTAGACCGAAAACAAAATTTATACTAATGGACTCCCAACAACCTATGGGTATGGGAAGGCTCGCCATTGGCGCAGCAGCATGCGACGAAGGTCTAACCCGTTGGGAAGTTTTGCGTGTGCAAACATATGTGCTGACCCATTTATAAAGTTTGGGCCACCAATAAATCTGGCTTACAGAGCCGTTGGTCTTTTCTCTACCGGGATGACCACCAAGGACAAGTTCGTGTACCTCATAAATGATTCGATATTTTAAATCCTCATCATGACGAACAACGACACGCGGAGGGTCCGCAGTAAAGCAACAGGTCATTATCGATAGAAAATCGATGTAACCTTGCACGCAAACGTGCCGGCAATTAAATACCTGAATCCGAGTTTTTTAAAGCTCGTAGCAGAGCTACACACTGTTCATCCTTGGCGTAAGCCGAACGGATTATTTCAGGAATAGGCGACATGATAGTCGTTAAATGAGAAAACTCATAATCCGGCCTGCGTGATAACGCATCGGCCAAAGCATTCTGCTTGCCGGGTTTATACTTCACCTCGAAGTTGTATTCCGCGAAAAAGGATAGTCATCGGGCCATTCTCTGTGAGAGATGGGCGACTTGGTCGCCGTGCGTAATGACGCGTGATCTGTATATATCAGATTCGGCTTAGAGCCGAGCAGATGAACTCTGAATTTGACGAGAGCATACTTCAAAGCAAAGAATTCGTTTTCATGAACTGGGTAGTTCTCTTCCGCAGCTGTAAGCTGTCTCGAACGCAATAACACGGTCGCGCCCATCAAACATCTGTTTGTAATAGAGCACTGCCAATGGCAAATTCCGATGCGTCACTGACGACACTGAAAGGCCAATTTAGATTTGGCAGTGCCAGGATCGGAACATGGATAAGACTATCCTTAACTGCTCCAAAAACCTTAAATTCTGTGCTGGTCCAGCACCATTCCGTATCCTTTTTAAGGAGATTTGATAATAGCCTAGCCATATCAGCGTAATTTTCCCTATATTTGTGCAAATAATTGGCGAGACCCAACCACTAACGCAATTCCTTTTGGCTTTAAAAACCGGCCAATCTACATTTGCTTAGCGGGATCCGCTTTAAGGCCTCGCTTTCCAATGAGGCATCCTATCAAAGGATTTCGTCTGCGCCAAAAATGCATTTAGATGCATTGGCATACAATTTATTTGTGCGCATACACTCGAGCACTGCTCGCAAATGGTCTAAATGATTATTTTATATCCGACGAAACCTGCTCCGCACGACTATGGACAAAGATGTCATCGAAATAAGTCTGTGCATAAGCGTCACTAGACGATTAAATGTTGCCGGGGCGTTGGAAAGCCCTTGTGTCATAACCAACCACTCCCTTTTCATACCGCTTGGGGTGCTAACCGCTGTAAGCGGGATATCGCTAGCTCGCATGAGCAATTGGTAGTAATCATCGACTAAGTCCAATGCACTGTACATTGTACATCCCACTATATTATTCTGAAGAATATCCTTTCTAGGAATGGAAGTTTCTGCTGGTATAGTGACAGCATTAAGCTTATTATAAGCATGTTCAATGAGCCATTTACCATTTGGCTTTTTGACACAAAATGTCGGTGTTGAATGAGGAGATTTGCTCTCTCGTACCATTCCAGCCTCGTGCTTAGCACGGAAGAAATCGTCAATGACGTCACACTGCTCCTTTGGTAAAGGCCATTGTCTTGTGACACAGTATTTGGTTTCCGGAACCAAGTCAATTTTATGACAAACACCTCTATCCGGAGCTAAATAAGATGGTAAATAACTACATACCACAACTTTGAATTCCTAATCTAAGGAATAAAAGGAATCCGTAGGACGTTTAAGGATCGATGACCCATTCCGCGAACAAAGTGCAGCTTTTGTGTCATCCAGGACAGCTTCGTCTAGAAGTGACGAGTTTAACTCAATTGTTGGTCGAATGACCACCATCTTAGATAAGTCGCCAGCCTTTAAGGCTCGGCCGCACTCATCATTAGAAATTTCGTCTAGCTCTAAAAGAGCATGTAACGAAGGGATTGCCGCAAGGCTAATTTCCCCCTCAACTGTTACCGGTTTCACCATTTACAAGCGTGTGTAACTGCTCACTCGTGTCACTTTGTGAGGGCATAAACGCTTCGTGTCCCTCCTGTCTTGGAGTGGAAACAATACGCCTCTTAGAGGCCGGGACATTCACTTTCCCGAATTTTCCAGCCTGTATTGTTCTATACCAGACATGGTGTCGGATTTGACATCCGACAAGGAGTTAGGTAACTCAATTTCCTTATCCAGCAAAAGTTTACGTGTGGCTTCACGTGAATTCGAAGGGTTTGGCCCAAAATGCCCTGGCGAACCGCCAATAGTGTCACTTTTAACATGCCACCTCGGCTGACCATACTCGGTGGACTTTGACGTGCCACTCCACTTATCTCAGGGATTTTGCACCCTTGATGGTTCGGCCTTAGGCCAACAATGCCTTCAGCACTTAGTGAATCGTTATTACAACGAATGTAACTCGACGGAGTAGGTGCCGCTCCGCTTTTCTATACTGAGTCGGGCTCAGTATCAATGTTTTTAATATTGGAGTTTATTAACTCAGACATTCCAATGTCTAAAACACTGGCAGACTTATTTAATGATCCGCGCCAATAGCGCTTTTGTTACCTAACAAAGGTGGGTTCATGACTCTCCAAAACTTTGCTAGGAACATTGCGCGTAGCGCCTAAGGTCTTCGACCTCTAATCGATCCATGACTCATGGTTTTCTAGCCAGGCCATACCAAGGATGAGAACAAATCTGGAATCCAAATCAAGGACGAGACAGCGTTTTATACTTTCAAAGTCCAGACACTTTATACCCCTAAGTTCAATGGAACTTTGGGAACAGTGACACGAGTCCTAGTACCTAAGCGAACAGTGACTGTATCACCTTCATGCGCTTTGAGCTCCTCAACGTATTGTTGACGTCCTTCAATGGAAGGCGTCGGGCGTAATTGCAAGACGCTCCTGAGTCAATCAAAATTGACCACGGCATATCAAAGATTTTTACAGTCGCTTGAGCGATTAGCAAGCCAGACTTGTTCTCCAGTCCCGTGCCATTAAGCACCGAGCTAATAGAGGCTACGTTCTGTTTTGTCTCACCTCCAAGAAATTCGACAGAAACTAGGTCTTCCCCAGTAGGGTGCCTCGCACCTACTGGGAATCGACATTTTCCCGCACCGTACCGGATCTCTGGTATAGGTCGGAGTTGGAGCTCTTTCGAGCTTTACGCGAATTTCGTAGGGGGTGGCCGGACGTAAATATTTCGTGCTTCCGCACATATAACATCTACGGTTAGTCTTATGCTGTTTTACAGCTTGAAGAGCCTCTTCTCCTTCCTTAACGAGGCCTAAATACATAGGTTCCGCTCTATTAGACGGAACCCATGTGCTCGAAGAGCTTGTTCGGAAAACAGGCGTGCTAAAACGAGCAGGCTTAAAGTCGAACTCAGCGCGTAGCGCTATGACAACTGCATCTTCGAAAGCTGCAGGATTAGATCGGAATAATTTCATCCGGGCAACGCCCTCATTGAGACCCCCCATAAAGATTGTTACGACAATTGCTTCTGGCACCGGGTCTTGATGCATAGATGCAAGGGTTCTCAACTTCTTGACAAAGTCTCCTAGGGTTTGTTTACTCTGTCGAGTCACTAGAATCCGTGCTCGCATGCGAAAAGCCTGACCAGGCGGTGCAAACATGCTAGTCATCTGCTGTTTCAGCGAATTTTATGAGGGAAAAGCGTCGTTTATGGACGTACTGCACGACAGTGCCCACTCCATAGCTCTACCACCGAGTTTGGAGATGGCCATAGCCACCTTTTGCCGTTCTGTTAGGAACAAGACGGGATCAATGGACATTTCCACCTGCTTAATCCAAAAAGGGAGATTTTCTCCCTCTTTTTCTCAAATGTCTTCACATTTACAGCTAGAGGGAGAAGCCTCGGCTCTGAGTCAGGTACAGAGATGTATCGCGTTGGCATAAATGCCGCTAAGTTGTCCTGTACCTGACCGATCAGGGAGGCTTCGTACCGCATGAAGGCTTCAAGCCTTGCATGTAGGACCTCTGGTCCCTGGAAGATAATAAATTCCACGTGTTCAAGCCCAAATAAAGTTTTGAGCTTGTCATAAGCGGCGCGTTCCGCTTCTGACATTTCTGGATACTCTTCCATTTTCGTGAGGGTTTAGTCTTGTAAAGACTCAAGCGTAGATTGACTACAAATGCTATCAGGTGTAGCGGAGCTACCTCGCTCCTAATGTCAGAGGAAATTTTCAGACTTAGAGAGTCGCTTAGTTCTATTGAAGTACTGGGTTTAACAACTCAAGGATTCGTACAAGCTATTAAAGCTTAAGGAATCCTAGTTTAAGGGATTCATGGGTTCGGAGAATCAAGTGGCAACTAGTGTCCAAGAGGATATACCTTAGAAAGGCTTCTATCTCTTACAGATCAATGCGCAAGCCTTATAAAGGCACTTAACGCTTAAAGATCAAAAGGGGAACTGCACTTCATTTAATTATTGAAATCTAAAAACCTTACCCAAGCTAATTTAAAATAGATTTTGGCCGCCAGATTTATATCTGGCTTACAATAGATCACCATAGGCGCCTCCAGCCATACTCTTACTCAGCACTAAGATTTTTGCATATTTTGTTAAAGCACTCCGATAACTAATGTGTTGCACACGAATGTGAGTGATGGTACTGCGTTTGCGGCAACTGCAAGTGATACACCGCCATGGCGACCGCGCCCCTCTAATGAACATCTTTCGAGGAAGCGTTAATGCCATCGACGAAGCAAGTGAATCGCGCTTATGGATGCATTATCTACCGACTTCGTCGCAGCTCGTGCAGATCCGTTCAAAGTACAGCGTCAACTTTAACGGTCAGACCCACACTTTGTCCCAACAGCGGCCATACGGGTATTTGACGACTCGAGGCATTGAGCAAATGACTAAGCGTGGCAATCAACTGGTAGGTGCAATTTTAGGAGACTAGAATGACCAAATGAACGCTAAATGATCATCGTTGACCGTTACAGCATGCGATCTGCTTAAACGAAGACCTGCGGCTAGATAAGGTGACCTCCGAACAGGTACAGGTTTTTAGTAATGCATACACTCGCACCCAAATCAGTGCGCAAGCTCTTCTTCTTGGCATGCTGGAAGCCGAGCCTCACATAAGTCCTCAAGTGAGTGTATTGCCACCAGAACAAGACATTATCAATAGTGAGCAAAGACAAAGCTTAGCACTGCAATTGATGGTTAACTGATTCAGAATAATTCTTACTATTAGCTTATGCAATCTATCCCGAAATTATGCGGATTAAAGTGGATTTGGAAAGAGACAATGCCGACTTTGTAGCGCACGAGCACGAGATGATTCCAATCAAGAAGGAGCTGTCGAGACTAATTCCAGCGTTTGACTCAGGCCAAATCCCGTTTTCTTGGTTAACTGCTGCCGACTACTTTGTGTGCCGACGTGCCCACCAGGTTCCTTATATTCCTGGTACTAAAGTGCATGGCGAAGCAACTGAAAGGCATCTTGGCTATCGATTTCGACAGGAAAGGAAAAAAATTGTCTATTGTGGCTTTGCAAAATCTGTATCATTCTGCTTTTTGATTTCTTCTTTGTAGTTTTACTCAAACAAAAAATTTTTGAAGCTTGTGGCCGGCCGCTTAATGCATAATGTGCTTCTCGAGGTTTGTGTCATTCACGTCATTTTTGTGTGAAATCGTGACTTTCTTAAGGCGATACAATAGATGCAAAGGGCTCGTTTGGACTGCCAAAATCACAAGAAAATGGTAATTTATAGCGGACATGACGTGTCATTGCTGTCGGTTCTTCGAACTATGGATGCCGACCTTGCAAACGATATATCCTTTTGGCCAGAATACTCCTCAGCTCTTGCATTGGGGTTGCTAGAAGACGAGAATGGAAATTTCTTTGTTCGTGCTCAATTGAATGATAAAGCCTTAGCAATGGGCAATGCTCCAGACGGTATTCTTTCGGCTGATCGTTTCTGTGAATTGGTCATAAGCAACGTTGAAGACCACGCTTAAGGGCTGCGTAAATTTGCATCATAATTACAATTTGTCTTTTAAGTGCCATACCATCATTGTGTTAGAATTAACAATCTCTGGATTAATTTTGAGCGACTACGTCAGTAGCTCCGCCACTTGCATGGCACGCTTGTATCGTCGCCGGGACAGCTTGATACTAAGCAATTTTTCTTTCTCCCCGGCTGCTGCTGCTTCCTCTTCTTTCGCTGGTATCCCAATGTCGATGACATCTTGAGCTGCGTCCACTACACGCTGCACCGGGGGGTAGTAAAATTATTGATCAGCATAGCATCAATCAAGTTACTTACCTTGCGAGCAGCACCTTGTATATCATTAAGGTACTCGAGCACAATGGCAAACATGGTCTTAGGTATCACATCCGCCTCATACATCCACCGTAGAATCCACTGCTGTTTAATTTTCTGTGCCGATCCAATACAAAATATGATTAACTTTGAGTGACATAAAATCATATTAAAAGCGTCATGCCTTAAATTTCCATGGAAGCTCATCATCAGCCTTTGGTTCATTGCGCTTCCGCCACTGCTCGAGATAGTACTTCGCCTGCTGAATCATTTCCGGCGATCGATCGGATTTGCCTCCTCCTTCCTTCGCCTTCTCTCCATTATTTTTCTTTGACACACGTGCACGGATCTTAGGTATCACTTTTTCTCCATTTTCATCGAATTTGATGTGCGCTTTGGACTTTGTCTCGGAGGACTTCAGCTTGCCGCGCTGCTTTTTCGACAGCTTGGTGATAACCATGCTTTTTCAAGTGCCTGAGACGTGTGATAATGGTGTATCATGCAAATGTTTAGGACTATTTCTTATAAAAAGCTTTATCTTCCATTTTGTATGCAGCACTAAATTGTCAGCGACGTCGACTTTGTCGACAATATCTTCAAAGAACGTGGTGCATTTGTGTCAATAGAACTAGCGAGTGTCTGACTTGAAATGTGTGATAATCGCAAGCGTGCCTTCACTATTAGCTTTACCTTGAAACCTGTGGCCTCGTGCCACAATTGACCAGAATGTGAATCGCATCAATACAGATTTACCAGCGACACCAGATTACAATTTGAAAATTTAAAAAACTCACGTCAGCTGCACTGCGACAAAGTGGTAGCAACCTCCTCCACAATCTCGTCACCAGGAAAATGCTTTAATAATGATTTAGAGTGCACGACCGATTGACGGAAGTATACAAGGTATCGAACCGTTGAGACTTGTAGCGCTGAGCGGTCTTTCCACAAAGATTTTAGAATTTCAAAGTTTATTCTTATGAGATGCTTGTGGATCGCTGTCAAATTGTCAAGACGGCTGCACAATTTCCGCTAAACTTTTAAAAGTGACTGATAAGTGCGAGCCACGTCAAAGTGATGCTGCATAAGCTCACAAAATATTTTTTGACAGTAGACATTAAACGAATCCTACATTAAAGCTCAATACTCTAAAGATTCTCTACTACAGGTCATCCTGCCCACAATGATTTGTTTGTATCAAAGCGGTTAAATGGCCAAAAAAGGAAAGACCACATGCGCGTTTTTAATGGTCCTCATTTATTAATTTTAAGTGCATACTTGGAGTGCAAGATCACTGCTCAAATGAAAGATACTCGACGAAGCTCTTGGGTTTATTATTTCTGGAAATAAATGAAGTCACTTATGTTTAATATCGTCCTAATGCTTTATCATACCCACCCCAATCAATATTATATGGTCTAAAAATCTTATTTGAGTTGTGTAAACTGTTTACGACGCGTAACTGCGAGAATGCACCTTAACCAGACTAACTTAATACCAACATACATAGGGTAATATATGTATAACCAAACTCACTTATTGTGCATTAAAATTGCATTTAAAACACACAATTACTTATGTGGTGATATGATTAAGTTGCTATCTTAGCGTTTCATTTTCTCGCTGTATCGATCTGCACATTGCCGTCATTTCTGAAGCTTACAGAGCACATCTATCACTGATGGACGCAGGTGGAACCATAAATCAGGCTTATAGAAAGTGGGTCTTGCGGAGAGCCTGGTACTTCTGATACCCGACGGCAGTTAAACCAGCAATGATGAGCAGAACAATGAAAAATGGGGTCTTCCAGCCACTAGACTGCGCTGCAGTTTCCATCACACTTTCTTTAAGCCTCGAATCCATATGGTCACGAACAACGCTCACTGAGCTTTGTACCCGCTCAACTACCGCTCCGTTTGCCCAAGCCTCCAGCTTTCTGATATTTTCCTCGTCTTTGATACCCTGCTGTTTCAGCTTCAGAATTGTATTTTCCGTTGACTCTTTCAAAGCATTTAGCTTAAACTCAAATTCCTCCAGTAGATGAGTGTACTTTCGCTTGATAAGCTGCATTTTTTCATCGTTAGTGCCGTTATTGAGCAAGCCCTCTAATGATTTGTCGACTGCATCGCGATGTTTTTGATCCTGCCGGTCAACTAGCGAGTCAATGACGTCACTGAAAAAGAGAAAAATGTCAGGCTTCAAAACATATAGGAAGTTAGCGGACATACTCATAGACATTTACGGAAATCACATCGTGGTTATCCGCCAAACCGCCCGTCGAAGCCGAAACGCCAACGTATGCATCACTAATCCAATCTCCAGCGATATTTACGCGCTGGTCGTGGCACTTGACCCAATTGCCCGATGCGTCAGCGTCAATCGAGATCGTGACGTGTTGATCTGCCTGTGTGTAAGTAATTTTAGCGCGTGACATGTTAAGCGACGGATTAAAAGCCGCGTTCTTTTCATGAACCCGGATTCCTGGTGCCATGCAGCCTAGCTTTTCCATATCGTTAAGCTGGTCCAGAGTCTTCGTTCCGTCATTCTCAAAGAATGTGACGTCCTTATGGCCTCCGCTATGCTCTTGATTAACGAATGTGTCAAAAAGGATGCCAAATCCTTTGAACTCACCAGTAAAACCGTGATTGTCGCCCCGTACGAATTCGCTGGTCGTAAGCCAGAGCGCCAAACCGTCACCAAACAAAGACTGGGCCTGGCCGCTGATGCGAAATGTAAACACAACGGCAAAATCTTTTACCAAAAGCTTCTGCTTCCCCCAAATATATCCACGCTTGCTCTGTCGATCAGGCGTTAAGCGCGCGAAGTGGCGATTCACAGCTGTGTCACCGCCGTACTCAAAGTTCTCCCCAACCTGACGCAATCCCTCTTCGTCAATTTTGTCAAAAGGTTTTTCAAAAGAAACGTAATCAAGTCGCTTGGCATTCGAGGGTGAGGGCTGGAACAAGGCGAACAGCGCTGCCTCGCATACCAGCAGTAAAGGAGAGAGATACATGATCGAGTGAAATCAACGTGGCGAGAGAGTATCAGTACTGTTCGTGTTGTTTAAAGTACGAAGCTGCTGCGACAGCAGTTTTAAGGAATTAGCTAAAATGTGTGTAAGAGATACAGCTATTCAATCTGGAAAGAATTTCCTGCTGTCTTACGTATCATCCCATGAAGTGGCGGCTTTAAACGACGTGGACCTCACTTAAATAAAAAACTAATGAAAGCGATTATCTTATGCTAAACAATGTTAGTTAGCAGAAAGAAAACTGATATTTAACCTGTGCTGTTGTTGTAACGGGGTGTATCGTTACATGAAATTAACACTTGAAGGTTGATAATAAATATATTATCATAAAGTAAATAGTATTTGGAGAATATTATTTTGCGTGGTAATATTCTGAAATCTTATCCATTAGTAGATATAGGCCACTGTATCAACTTTCTCTGCGGTCCAGTCAGCGCTGGACGCGCGCAAAGAGAAAGACAGATAAGACTTTATTACATGTTTTGTAACGGGCTAAAGCTGCCCTAATGTTACACAGTCCTCGTTAAGTACACTTAGTGTACTTAAGGGGATGGTCAATTACTTAAAAAAGTAACTAGACCCACCACTCGGGTGTGGGTCACATTTGTGACCAACCCTTGTGTATGTGATGCACACAGGTGCATTCACATTAGGAGGGATAATGCCTAGCGTCATCCGTTACGCGAGGTATCAAGAAAGATATGCTCGCAATACATATTAAGTGTTATCTATAGAGAAGACATTTTGATTGGTAAAAATAGGTACTTATATTCAACTCGATTAAGTATAAATCAGTCTGAAAACTACTTCCTACTTGGAAGTGCGCACGATGAGTCGGATCACAGCTCCCGTGACAAAACTTAACCAAAGCACTTAGTGCGTTGGGTGGGGACGCTAATGCGCCCACCACAACTACATCACTGCACGCAAGAGAAGCTGGTTTAAATGCTTCCTCACTGTGCTAGGTTGTGTCTAAGTAGAGCGTGGCCGCATTACGACGTGCCCGCCTACACTTGGTAGCACTTGGAATCCTTCCCACGACCCGCATCTCTGCGTGTGTACGTGAGGATAAGCCACAATATTGATTGGGCTCATTTCTCACACCTCTTCGATCATCATCGGGAGGTGGCAGGGCATATGGCGCAGGGACTTGGTGAACAAGCCCTGGCCAGTCCTCCTGAGGAACATGTTGCTCAGTTGGAGCAGTTTGAGGCATTTGTGCTCGGACAGCGGAGTGCCGCGTCCGAGGCACAGAGCCATGCTGCGGCGGAGTCGGTCACTCAGACTCAGGATGAGCTGAAGCATGAGCAGGCTCGGAGCGAGGCTCTCAACAGGACTGTTAAGATGCTCTCTGCACGGCCGGATAAGCCAAGGCCCATTCGGATGGACCCGCCCAAGTTCGATGGAACTGCAGCGCACACGATTGTCCGCTGGCTTTTAGCCGTGGAGCAATGCGGTGTCGCGCAGCTCATCGAGTGTGACAGCCGGATGGTGTCGTACGCCATGTCGCATCTGCGCGGTAAGGCCTCAGAGTGGGCTTACTCGGCGCTTATGACGGACAGAAAGGCCTTTATCTACATAGGCGATCTTTAAGGAAAAGATTCGCGCCATGTACCAGCCGCCGAACAACGAAGTGTTGCTTCAGGCGCGCTTCTTGGAGCGCGACAGGCGAAACGATCTCTACAAGAGTATGTGCAAGAGATGCGCTTGCT
>NW_027152213.1:2124646-2131417 GCF_004359215.1 Bremia lactucae | reverse complement strand
ATGGAGAGTCCGTATGACCTCATCCTAGGCATGCCATGGTTGGCAAAGTACCAACCATGGATAGACTGGCGTACACGCACAGTTGCGAACTCTACGCAGGACACCGGAAAGGATGTGCTCCTGCGAGAGGCCTATGCAACTGATGTCGTGTCGAACACAGTTGAGGGTGCGTTGACGGGATGTCAAACGTCACCAATTCCTACCCAGCTCGTGGAGACTGAGGTAGTGAATAGGACGATGACAAGTAGTCATGCGTCCGAATGTCCTGCACAGAGCCGAGAGCCTGTGGCAGTAGACGGCGAGCTGACAAGAAGTCATGCGTCGCATAAACCGGCACAGTGCCAAGAGCCTGGTGCGGTTGGAAGGGGTGCGTTAGCCAGGAGTGCAACGACACCCGCTTCCCAGAAAAGGGTCGTGGTAACTCGAAAAACGAGTACCCGACAGATTAGGACGATCAAAGGCACGTCTAAACGAGTGACCTTTGGATCAGTCTCTAATGAAGAGGACGGGCCTTCGAACGAGGTGTTCGAGGCCGTCAAAGACGAAATTGCGGAGGCATCCTCAGTTAAGGTGCTCCGGCAAGTCTTTAAATCTGCCGAGGAGATAGTAAATCTCCCGGAGATGTCGTGCGATCTATTCCTTGCCGAATTAAAGGAAGGAAAGATCCACGAAATAGTCGGACCAGGTCCAGAAGAGAACTTGGTGGACTATTGCTCGTCGTCCACAATGGACGAGAGCGTCCTAGAAACGGACAAATAGAAGCGGTTCACTGCTCAAGACTGGGATGACATGAAAGACAGTCCGTTCTTTGAGGTTCTGTGGTAATATCTCGATGTGTTCCCAGAAGAAGTGCCGAGCCGCCAACCTGCAGATAGGGGCATCGGGCACGAGAAAGACCTCGAACCTGGCATTAAATATTGTGGGACCAGGCAATGGCCGTTGCCGAAAGAACAAGTCAATTATATCGATGAGCTCTTCGACAAGCGAGCCAAGACGGGACATGTGCGTCAGAGCAAATCGCCTCACTACAGCCCGACCTTTTGTGTGCGTAAAGCCACAAGTGGATGGTGCACGGATCATGCTTACAATAAGCTGAACACGGCGACCATACCGGCGCAAACGCCAATCCCGCGGAAAGATGTTTTGTTGAGCTCGATGGGAAGTCAACTATCTTTTCCGCGTTTGATTTGAAGGATGGCTACTATCAATAACTCATGAGAGGTTTCGGTGTAGGTACATATGGTATACGAGTAGACCCAGACAAGGTAAAATCAGTAAGGGCATGGCCAATCTCACGGCATGAGAACGATTTGCGCCAATTCCTAGGTCGCTAGTAAGAATTTTGCTGAGCAAACTAACCATTATATGACCTCCGTTAAAAGAACGCAGAATGGGTTTGGTGAAAAGAATAAGATGATGCGTTCACATCAGTGAAGCAATCTCTTGTAGAGGCACCGGTCTTGGCATTGCCAGACGCGGATAAGCCCTTTAGCGTCGTCTGCGATGCAAGTAATTTTGCAATCGGCAGCGCGCTCATGCAGAAGGATGACGACGGCGTTGACCGTGTCATCTCGTATCAGTCCCGGCTTTTAAAAGTCGCGGAATTGAATTACCCTGTGCATGACAAAAAGCTACTTGCAATAAAGTATGATCTTGTCAAGTTTCGTGTGCACCTATTGGGCACCGAACCATTTGTGGTTTATACGGATCACGCATCACTGCGGACCGCAATAAACTCACCGCACCTCTCGCATAGAATGGCAAGATGGCTCACATTCTTCTCTAAATTTAATTTCAAAGTTGAATATAAGCCGAGTAAGTCGAATGTCTTGGCTGACGCTTTGTCGCGCAGACCAGACTTTGAGGTAAGACACCAGAAGAGTGTATCTAGTGCGAAAGCACAATTTCAGCCGTCAACGATGGCAGCCATGAAAGCATACCACGTAACGAGCTCATAAGCCTCTGAGATAAAAGAAAGCTACAGCCAGGACGACCACTATCGCCTGCTGTTGGATAGCTTCGGTGGACGAAAGGTTTCCCTTCCGTCGCACCTAAAAGCTAAGCTCAATCGCTTTAGCTACAGCGATGGCCTGTAATGGCATCAGCTGTCACCTTGTGATACCTTGAGAATATATGTGCCTCATGATACAGATCTCAAGCTGATGATCCTTCACGAGCTCCATGATGCGCCATCTAGTGGGCATCTAGGGCCGTGAAAAGATATTCTTACGAGTGTCAGAGGAATTTTGGTGGCCACACCTATATAGATGGGTGCTAACTTTAATCGCTCTTGCGAACAGTGTCAGGGCGTCAAGCCTGCATTGTCCAGAAGTGCGCCACTGAAGCCGCTACCGATTCCAACCAACTGTTGGAAGTCATTAAGTCTGGACTTCATGTTTGGCGTGCCGCCCGATCATAAGGGTCGGACGGGGCTCGTCGTTTATGCAGACAGACTGAGCAAGATGGTGCATTTAGCACCATGTAAGACATCGATCACAGGCAAGGAGGCAGCTCTCTTGTTCCTGGATCATGTACAACGACTACATGGGATGCCCGAGTCCATAGTATCGGACCGTGATCCACCCTTAACGTCTTGGTTTTGGCGACATGTGTACGAGCTGCTAGGTAGAAAGCTCCACATGTCGACCGTATGGCGAAACAGAACGTTCCAATCGGGTCGTGGCGGATGTCTTACACACGATTACAAGTCCCAAAAGAATGGAGCAAGCAAATGTCCTTTGTCGAGCTCGCTAAAAATAACAATGCCCACGCCAGTACGGGTAAGACGCGGTTTTATATTAAACAACTGCGCCATCCTCGGACGCCAGTCTCGTTTGTGTGCATCCCGAGTCTTAGTGGGAGAGGGCCCATCACTATTCTCGGTGCGAAAGAAGGGCATTGTTTCGTCAGCATGACGATGACCCACGAGGTTATCATCTCAACGACTAAAACTTGCCCTAGTGACCCTGCCCGTTTAGCAGTGGTCAATAAAACAACGTCCTATGACCGACCTCTCGGCGGTATCATAGGCGAGTTTGATGCTAAAAGCGTGAGCGAGGCTCAACGCTTTGTGAATGAGCGGTTAGCCATCACACGAAAGGTCCGCGACGCAATGGCAAGCGCACAGGACAAGCAAAAAGAATATGCGGACCGGAATGGTGGCAAAAGTACTATTAAGTACTGCTACCCTAACTAAAAATGCAATTTCTGTACTATTTGGAGGTACTACGAAAATGTTGCCGCAATTTCATTGGACCCTTTACGGTGGTAGAAGAGGTTGGAGACCTAAATTTAAGGCTCACCCTTCCACCGTATATGAAGACGCACCCCCAGTTTTACGTGGGTCGTCTAAAACGGTATGTAGACCCAAATGAGGTCACATATCCCCATCCGTCTAAAGAGACCGACGGTGACGCCAACTGTGAGTCGAGCGTCGATCGGGTGAGGACGGTGAAGAAAAAACTTCAGCAGAATGATTCCTCCCACTAGGAAAAGGACTATCGGAGAGCGAGAGATACCACGCTCATAATGTGCGGGTCCCTCAGCATCAACTTCTCCAGGTTGTCAAGCCGAAGTTTCAGGCGTTCATAACCCTGACGATCCTGAAGATCCGAGGCAAGTCGCAAGACTTGACCCTCGAGACCCACAATACGTCGTTCGGCAGCGCTTAACGCCTACGACTGAACGGACGAAAGTAAGGCAGCCGCGAGTTAGTGGGCGATCGCCACTCCTATCGAACGCCGTCTGCACTGATGAATGCGAATTAAAATCAACGCTTCGTCGTTGGAAAGTTGCTTGCCCACCGCTTCGTTAGGCAAAGGTATCAGATCCTCGTCCACTTTAGAGGTTTCCGGAAAATTTTCGACTCTTGGGAACCGATTGATACCCTACGTATTGACGTGCCCAGCTTGGTGACTGCCTATGTAAACGAGCACCAGTTGAGGCCTCTTCGCTTGTCTCAAATTGACTAGCAGAAGTAGCGTTGTGAGAAGAAACAGGGGGTACAGTACCGCCCATGATTTCTTTCACGCGCAAGCGGGCGAAACTAATTCGTTGCGACCGCTGCTTCATCGCATCGGAATGCGGATAGTTGCGGCGCAGGAATTCCGCCTCGTATTGGTCGGGCGTTTCATTTGAACGCAACACGACCGAGATTGGGAAAATACGCCCAAGCGTTTTTCCCTGAGCCCTCCGTGACTTAAAGACGCGATAATATTTATGTGTGTGTGGAAGAGCGCGCTCTAGGAGCGACTCTCGTAGCCCATTTAAACGAGGCCAATTAGATGGAGGGGGCATCAATGATATGCTACCCGTCACATAGCCACGTCTTAAACGACTGGCTTATGACACCGACTGAGCACGTTCACGTGTCGTCGGCGGAGCTTTAAGCTCCAAATCTTATACGTCAGAACCAATATGGATAATAGTCTGAGCATAAGGAATGGTGGTTTTACCAAACGACGAAGCCGTTGCGCCTTTATGGGCAGCGCTCTCATTATTGGTCAGCGCAGACGACGAGACAGCATTGGAAAACTTTGGTGTCTCCATGTTTTGAGCAATTAGAGAAGTTTAAATGGGCAACAATGCGTCATCATCTTCCCTCATTAGTTCGTTGTCCGCATCATTACTATGAGGTAACGGTAACGGTGTCGACTAATTGTGGTCGACAATGAGCGACGGATCGACATCTTCACTGTTAAAGTAGGATGGATCCTTAAGCCAAGTTAACGCGATAGCAGCAGTAGCTGTCGGCGTGCTAACGTGGCGCGTGCGCTTCGCGCGTGGCTGAGAGGGTATCTTCGCAGACGACTCACCAACGTTGCCCTTTTTAGGTGGCGTATTAGGCTCCGTGTATGCCACAGGTAGCAAGAGAGAATGAGAGACTAAGCAACGCATGAAGCAGCTCGCTGTTCCTCTGTCCTTTTTAACGAATTTCAAAATGTAAATTCGTTATTTAAGGGTAGGATGGTGAAACGGACTAAAGTTGCCCAAATGTTACACAGTCCCCGTCAAGTACACTTTGTGTACTTATGGGGATGGTCAACTACTTATGTGAGCTAATTAGTCCCAGCACTCGAGTGTGGTTCACATTTGTGACCACCCCTAGTGTATGTGATGCACATAGGTGCATTCACATTAGAAGGGATGACGCCTAACGTCATCCGTAACGCGAAGTATCTAGAAAGATACGTATCTATACAGATGACATTTCATGAGTAGTTAAAATAGGTATTTATATTTAATAAAATTAAATATAAATTCGTCTGAAAACTACTTCCTTCTTGGTAAGTGCGCACGAGGAGTCAGATCACCGCTCGAAGAGATTATATAATGGATTAGTTTGCTCAGCATAATTCTTGCCATACTTATGCAAGTAATTAGCGAGCCCTAGGAATTGGCGCAAATCCTTCACATGTTGTGGGATTGGCCATTCCTATACTGATTTTACCTTGTCTGGGTCTGCTCGTATACCACGTGTACCTACGATGCATCCCAGCACAGGTATCTCAGGGACCCCTATGACGCACTTTTGCAAGTTGACGTACAATTGGGCGTCCTTCAAAGTCTGCAACACAGCGTCTAAATGACGCTTGTGCGACTCTATTGCGCTCAGCCCGTCCTCGGCCCTACTATGCACGAATACATCATCAAAGTAATGGGGCGCGTAGGCACGGTGCTGACGCATCACGTGAGCCACCACTCGGTTGAATGTCGCTGGTGCGTTTTTCAAACCTTGGGGCATCACAAGCCATTCCTAAAGCATACCGCTTGGGGTGCTTACTGCCACGTTGGCTACATCGGACTCTCTCATGAGTACCTGATAGTAGCCATCCTTCAAATCCAACGCGGAAAAGATAGTGTACTTTTCTATGGAGTTCAACACTATAACGAGGTGTATCGTTAGACGAAATTAACACTTAAAGGTTGTTAGTTAATATATTTTTTAAAAGGTAGATAATATTTGGAGGATATTACTTATGTAGTAATGTTCAGAATTCTTATCCATAAATAGGTATGTACCATTATATCTATTATTCCGCAGACTAATCAGCTGTAGAGATAAACAAACCCACAGAAGATAAGATAAGATAAGAATTAAATTGCATGTTTAGTTTTAGATTATAATTAAGTTAGCATTTACAACATAGATAAAAAAGATATTTAATTATATTAATACAGCTTTTATTTTATCCTCTTTAAGCTAGTCACCATAAAGAGAAGTCTTCCTCTGCACGTACTAGTGTACGTGAAATAACGTAAGGCACTAATCGCAACTGAAGCAGTGCGAAGTGGACTTGTACTGAAGCAGTACAAGTCGTAGTGCCCCGTTGCACCTAGTAGCACTTTGTAGTCCGTCCAAGGACCACATTTTCCACATCTAACATGGACATGTTAGATGATAATGGAAATACGCATCACGTTTTCCGTGAAAGCTACTCCTTTGTAAGTGACATAGAAAAGAAAGCGGTCGAACGAATAAGTTCGACCGTAGGAAACGATGCAATCTTGGCAATGCTGTCCAATTTGGACAGAGATGCCCTCCATTCAGCCATCGCCAAGCTCATACAACATTTAACTTGACGAGATGAAGGAAAAAGTATCCTTGCTGTATCAGCAAGGCTTTCAACAGGCAGAACTGTTGAGGTTACAACAGGTACAGACCCCTGTACCTGGGATGACGCAAACGCGTCGTCCCGAAACTTTAAAGATTGACATCTCTAAGTATAGGGGAGTCGAAGAAGACTCCCTCTTGAGATGGTTTGTCGAGTT
>NW_027152213.1:2106341-2121630 GCF_004359215.1 Bremia lactucae | reverse complement strand
GATCTCATGGCAGTACGCACAAAGCGTACTGAAAAAGACAAAACAAATGAGTCAGCAGAAGAATTTCTGCTAACTCGAGAATCAATAATCCGTTTCGTTCAGAATTCCATTGCTAAGGCAGTGGACCGACAGAAACGGAATGCAGACAAACATGGAAGAGCAAATGTTCATTCATTTAGAATTAATGATCTAGTGCTACTCTCTACGGTAAACTTATCTAAGCGATTAGTCACTAATGTGGGTAGCAGTAAACTACTGCCCAAGTTCATTGGTCCGTTCCGTGTATTGCATCGCAGAGGCAATGCGTACACAGTAGTATTGCCACGTAGGATGCGAACGCATCCTACGTTTTACGTTGGTCGGCTCCGCCCGTACCATCAGTACGCCGCTTCTTCCGAGGACGGATTTGACCACCCTTTTGAAGAATCTCAATGGATTCTTGTGATCGCGAACCAGATTCTCATGTTGAACCTGAAGTTTCTCATGCCAGTTTCGAATATCCGTGAGACTACGATGAGCTGACGACAGCTCATCGCGAACAACTTCCGTTCGTACTCCAACATGGAGTACGCACTCTTCCAACGTTCTTTTAACCGGTCGATATGGTGAGCCTGCACCATCTGCTCCAACGAGCGACGCTTGCCGCGCTCGTGGTCAAGTCCCTCCTTTAAATCATGGAGGAAGTGATCAGTTTTGCCGATCCTCGACATTAGATCCGACATACGGTTCGGATATAATTTTCCCTCCTCCACCACAACCATTGGTGGATTCCCACGGTGGTCAGCGTTTCCTTGTGGAACGTATTCATAACCACCGTGATGTGAAGGAGCAGCGAACGAGTTATTTTGATCGCTGGCGTGGTTATCCAGCTTCACATGACAGCTGGGAGCATCATTCCCAGCTGGTTGCTGACGTTGAGGGCCTCGTCCGTCAGTATGACGAGACCCATCCGATGGTTCAGAAGGCCCATCGGAAAACACGCGCCCCTGACGCTTGTAAATCGATTGCAAAACGTCAATCGCGTCACACATCTCAATAGAGATGCGAGCCCTTCCCCAGGGCGAAGAAAGGGAATAGACATCCCCTTTTACCCTCTTCGAGTCGTCTACACAACACGGACAGGGATCACCCCACGTGGGGCATTGAAGCCTAGCCTCACGTGACAACCGATGCGATTAATACTTTGCACCGGTTGGAGTTCGTTTCTCAAACTTAACGCGATTCGCGTTAATTTTTTGAAGCCAGGCTTCGCGTCCAATTTCTTTGACATTGCGAATGAACGCGCTCCAGGCTTGCATAAGCGAGACTTTATCTCGCTTATTGTTGCCACTAAACCATCGATGCTTTAGAAAAGCATCGAGATAGAAATCTTCCTCAGCGCGAAAGTTCTTCGCGCTGGGATCAAGGCCATGTAGCTTTGTCGCAATAAATAAAGGATATTTATTGTGAGGAGTAATTTCTTCAGACAAGATATTAATTAGCCGTTCTGGCAAAAGCCACAGCTTCTTTTCAGGTGCAGATGAGACATTTTACTGTTTTCACTCCCCTGACTGGTACCCACTGAAGCAGGGGTACCACAAGAAGTCTTCTTACGATGGCTTACGCCATCGTCATCACCTTGCACAGAAATGCGTGTAGGTGACCGTACAGGAGACGGAACGGGCGATGAGGGTTCATACTCATCGTCGGATCCAAAAAGACTACTTACTCGTCTTTTAGAATGAGCCTTCTCATTCGAAGACTCATAGCCAACCACCTGACGTCTATCAGGCGACTGATCCATTCTCCCTGAGTCGGCCATTTCGTCCGACTCGCATTCGTAGTCGACCTTCAAAGAGAGGTCGTATTCACGTGGTGAATCACCACGTGCACTCGCAACATCTACTGTTGTGCGAGTGGAAGATACTACGGCAGACGTTCCTTCTGCCGCAAGAGATAACAATGCGTCACCCGCGGCTGCACGAACCGCAGCCGAAGGTTCAGCACTATCATCACCCCGCCTGAGTTTATTCTTCATGCGATGGAATTTAAAATGATGGTTTTGACCAATTAACAACATTTTAAAATTAAGTGGTCGCATAGTGACCAATCCATCCAATGACAGTCAGAGTTATTGTCGTTTAAGGGAGGGGTGATGTAAAGGGGTGTATCGTTACATGAAATTAACACTTAGAGGTTGTTAAATAATATATTATCTATAAGGTAGATAATATTTGGAAGATATTACTTTATATAGCAATGTTCAGAATTCTTATCCATAAATAGGTATATACCATTATATCTATTTATTCCGCAGACTAATCAGCTGTAGAGATAAACAAACCCACAGAAGATAAGATAAGATAAGAATTAAATTGCATGTTTAGTTTTAGATTATAATTAAGTTAGCATTTACAAGATAGATAAAAAAGATACTTAATTATATTAGATCAGTTTTCATTTTACCCTCTTTAAGCTAGTTACCTTAAAGAGAAGTCTTCCTCTGCACGTACTAGTGTACGTGAAATAACGTAAGGCACCAATCGCAACTGAAGCAGTGCGATGTGGACTTGTACTGAAGCAGTACAAGTCGTAGTGCCCCGTGTCAAACACGATATCTTTCTGCGTTATTGGCGTTTGCGCCGGTATGGCCGCCGTGTTCAGCTTATTATAAGCATGAACAACGCGCCATCCACCTATGGCTTTACGTTCACAAAAGGTCGGGCTGCAGTGAGGCGATTTGCTCTCACGCACATGTCCCGCCTTGGCTCGCTTGTCGAAGAGCTCATCGATATAATCGACTTGTTCTTTCGGCAACGGCCATTGCCTGGTCACACAATATTTGGTGCCAGGTTCGAGTTCTATCTCGTGCCCGATGCCCCTATCTGCTGGTAGGCGGCTCGGCACTTCTTCTGGAAACACATCGCGATGTTTCCACAGAACCTCAAAGAACGGACTGTCTTTCATGTCATCCCAGTCTTGAGCAGCGTACCGCTTCTTTTTGTCCGTTTCTAGGACGCTCTCGTCCATTGTGGACGACGAGCAACAGTCCACCACGTTCTCTTCTGGAACTGGTGTGACTATTTCGTGGATCTTTCCTTCCTTTAATTTGGCAAGGAACAGATCCCACGACATCACCGGAAGATTTACTATCTCCTCGGCAGATTTAAAGACCTGCCGGAGCACCTCAACTGAGGATGCCTCCGCAATTTCGTCTACTTTTCTAGAGTTCTTGGTGCGTTGAGTGAATTCGCCTAGGCGCCCACCACAACTACCTCATGGCACACGAGAGTAGACGGTCAAACCGCTTCCTCGCTGTGCTAGGGTGTGTGGTTAGTAGAGCGTGGCCGCATTAAGACGTGCCCGCCAACACCTATCTTACCGAGGCTCTGCGTGCACAAAATTAGCCAATCATATTAAACTGAGGAGATTAGCGGTTCACAAAATTTAATTAGTATATACAACCTGTCTTTTTGCACGATTATCAGCGGTCATTTAATGTCTCCAAATTTTGTGCAACTTTAAGTGCGAGCGACATGTTCACCACTCCATCGACGAAGATAACTCTTCCAGCGCCTGTGCTTCCTTGGGTAGAAAAATAGTAAGCCCAATATAATTTGTTGCATCCTTATACCGATGGAAATAATGGTTGACTTACGTCCTTATTGCTCTCAGTCGCCCCAAGAATGTGGATGAGATATCACATCAAGAGCACGTGGTGGCGACACTGAAAACCTCCATCGCTAATGGCCAATTACCACACTTGTTGTTCTACGGACCTCCGGGTACAGGCAAGACGTCGACCATTGTAGCCGTCGGGCGTCAGCTTTTTGGATCGGATTTTCGAAAGAATGGTCGCTTTCTTGAGCTCAATGCATCGGATGATCGCGGCATCAAGGTGGTGCGTGAGAAAGTAAAGAGCTTTGCTCAAGGTGCTATTGGAAGCGCTAGTGGCCTTCCACCGTTTAAGATTATAGTACTTGATGAGGCCGACTCAATGACAGGGGATGCTCAGTCAGCGTTGCGCCGAATGATGGAAAATTATTCAAAGGTTACACGCTTCTGTCTTATTTGTAACTATGTAAGTCGTATCATTGAGCCTGTGGCCTCACGATGCGCCAAGTTTCGTTTCGCGCCGTTGCAAAAGATCTCAATGGCATCTCGTGTGCGTTACATTGCGTCGGAAGAGCACGTTAATGTATCAGATGCGGTGCTTAATTTGCTCCTTGAGTGTTCAAATGGAGACTTGCGTAAGGCAATTAATTACCTGCAAAGTGCCAAACAATTGTGCGGAGAAAATGGTGTTTCGGAGGACGATGTCATTGCAGTCGCGGGTCTTGCGCCACCAGAAGTCTTGCAGCAGTTTTGGGCTTCATTGGCTTCTAATAGCTTTGAAAAGATGCAGACCGATATTGAGGGTATATTGCTTTCGGGATATCCGGTGCTTACCATTTTGCGGCAGCTGGCTGACGATATTCACACACATGACAAACTTGATGACGTGCAGAAGGCAAAAATCTGCTTGCGCATTGCAGAAAATGATAAGAAGCTCGTGGATGGCGCCAGTGAGCACTTTCAATTGCTAGACATTGCCTCGTATGCGATGCGGGTATACCATACGCCGTCATAAATTTAACGGCGACGTTTGTGCACTTGCTAATGACATTATAATAGCAATATATGACATGGTTACGCTTGATTACGTTTGATTTTTCCTACTTAATACTCGTGCATCTCATTGTTAACAATCCTGCTTACACCTTGATCGGTTACAGAGGACATGCAAGTCCATTTCTGATTACGTCGCTGCTTCCAAAACGTAACTTCGTCGTCACCAGCGGCGATGCTAAGCACAAAACCAGTGAGTGACCAGCTTATTCGGTACACTGGTGCCCGAAATGTATGCAGCACGTGGGAGGTCCATTTGCCATCGGCTTCATCTTGAGTCCACACGCGCACTGTGTGATCGTCCGATCCAGACGCAATCATATTTGCCGGGATACCCACATTTGGCGCCCAAGAAACATCGCGGATCCAGTCTCTGTGTCCGTTTAAGGTCGTTACTATCTCCCAGTAGGAATTGCCAGTTTCTTGTGCAGTAGGAACAAGTTGCCTAATAATAATTGCATTGTTGCACGAGCCAGTAACCACACGCTGGATCGGTCCTTGAGCCCCTTGGGATCCTAACGAGTTGTAAGGGGCCCAGCTCACCGATGTGCAGCCCATACCCTCTTCGGAATTGCAAAAGCTCGACGATACCAACCATCCTTCACGCATACGGGTTAGGAATGACACCTGTCCATCAGCGGATGCATTAGCGAGACAAAGTCCATACTCGTACGGTGCCCAGGCCAAACTGAGCACGGCCAACGAATGAAACTCGTGCGTGTGTTTCAGCCTCCATTCCGTCACGTTGTCAACTCCTCCCAATCCTTGTTGAACTAACTCTTCCCGGTAAATGTATACCTTTCCATCTTGAGCAGCAAGAGCAATCACAGCGCCAAATTTAGGGTGGGCCCACGCCGCGCGGTAAATGGGGGCTGCAGAGTCGTCAATCAGAGGCACTACATGCTGCAGCACGTGATGCTGATTTGCCTGGGAAGTTTCTACTTCCTTCTTTGCTGACAACATTTCAGTGCTATTACTAGCCGTTGCAGCTGCCTTTGACACATCGTAAACGCGGAATGTCCGTTCAGACGAGCACGTGATCAAGCGCTTGCCGTAGTAGTCAAGCTGGATGTCGTGTATCGTTTCACTGTGTTCCATACCAACAATTGCTGCAGGTCCGTGTCGTAGGTCTCTTGAGTGCTGCGGTTGGACCATGTTCTGCCGTCCGTTTGGCACAGCAATCTGCCCCATCGTGTCGATCATTTTTTGCGTGCAATGTTTATTTTAAGTTGCTACACTTAATTGCTGCAGCGAAAAGGAAATTATGTAGTTGCTTGGCTGAATTATTGTATAGCTTAAATTATGCGCGCCGAAGTTCAAAGCGGGGTGAAATAGTTCAAATATTTGATTATAGAAGGTTTTTCCGTATCTAATCGTCTATAATTTCAATGTCCATGCAAGCCATTTAAATACGGCACTGATGTTCGCTGTAAACGGACCGAGCGGGCCTATAACACGACACGAGCGCCGCGCAGCGAGTGACCAGCAGCGAGAGAAAAAGGAAGTAATCAACAGACGTTTGGCAGAGAAGAAGCGTGAACTTTTTTTTCTCGAAAGGCAATTGCTACCTGATGGCTTGAAACATGGTGAGGAGCCGAACACTCCGATACAAACAACCGCTTGACCAGGTCTTTACTATTCTGAATTTCTTTTTTAATTGCAATATATCAAGAGAAAAAGAAAAGAGCGACACAATCCGACATTTTCAAGGTGTGCTAATTACACGTCGCAGGCTTCAACTAAATTGGTCTGCGTTTTGTAGGGATGCCATATTGTCTTTAATGGACGCACGGGCAACGTCTCTTCGTACGTAATTTGCATTAAAACGTAAAGCTGCTAATTAAAACTACCTTTTTTCAGATATTACTTAGCAAAATTGGTGCAGGAGCACGGCGGCATTGTGGCGTACGCTTTTTAAAGATATCTTGCAATCTTGGCATAATTCGTCATTTTTTTATCTGCAATTACGCTTTAGCGCAGCACTGACTACTACGCGCGTCACGCACATGGTTGGTTTAAACCTTAACGGGTCGAAGGCAGATAAACTACTCAAGGTGCAATTGGAATCTAGGCTACTTTGAAATCGCCATGTTGATATTGTTTTTTACAGAATTTCTCGAAGGTCAAGTTTGTGAGCCCGGGTAATCATTAAATAAACGATAGGCCCTCACTGATTACTCATTTTCTTCTTTTAATAGAGTGGATCCTGCAGTCAATCAGAAGCAAAAAGCGGAAGCCCGAATTTGAATATCTCATCTACAAGGACTCTGATGCTGCAACCACATTTCGTGCAGCATTTGTTCAATCTACATCAATAGCGATGTAATAAGTGTAGCAACTTATCTCAGCTAAAGACCTCAGATTCAAAGATCGAGAACAAAATGCATACTCGAATCGAAGAATTTAAAAGATTTAATCATGCATAAGGTCACAACTAACCAAAGTATCCTTCGTCGACACTCACTCCAAGTCATGCACAAAACACGAGGCTAAAGTGAATTCTGCTCAATCGCCAGCGAAAACTTGAGCAGTCAACCCACACCACATACCTGGCATATCCAGCCTAATGCCTTATAAGAGCCACGCCTTCCGAGCCTCATTGCACGCCACATTGAGGCAAAGCTCGAACAACTGAAACGAGGTTGACGAATCCAACAACGGATCTTAACAGCATTTCGATCCGCCGTTAGAAGGAACTTGCTGGCCAGGTGTCAATTTGACTCCAGCCTTAGGGGCCACAGGTGCGTTAGCCATGCGTTTTTTTATCTGGGCGGCCATCATCATGAATGCCTTTTCAACGTTAGCAGCATTCTTTGCACTGGTCTCGAGAAATTCTATCCCCAAACTTTCAGCAAATTCCTTAGCTGCGTCAGTGCTTACCACGCGCTTGGCTGTTAGATCGCTCTTATTACCAACCAATAGTTTGTTAACATTTTCGCAAGCGTATCTACAACAGCACAATTACACTTTTCTAAGCTTCATCTAATGTTGTGACAATAAACAAATTAAAAGCACCTATCGATCTCGTGAAGCCACTGTTTCACATTGTTAAATGACTCCTGATCCGTCACGTCGTACACCACAATAATGCCATGGGCCCCGCGGTAGTAGCTGCTTGTGATGGTACGGAATCGTTCTTGGCCCGCCGTGTCCCACTGCATAAATGAAATACCACATTTAGTTTATAATGTTCACAACGAGGCAAAAAGATGTATATACGACGTACAATTTGTAGCTTGATCGTCTTGCCATCAAGTTCGATCGTACGAATTTTCTGAGGTCATTCCCGCAATGTGAGGTAAAGTGTCTTAGGTTTCCATCTAACAAAATAATACGTACAAAATCCACACCAATGGTCGAGATGTAGCTTTCCGTGTACGTGTCGTCAGCGAAACGCAGCAATAGACATGACTTGCCGACACCAGAATCACCAATCAGAAGCAGTTTGAATAGGTAGTCGCTGCATGAAAGAAAGTCACATTTAGTTGTCCGGGTACATAAAACCTGATCTGATAAATCAGCTAGCATCTTGCACGTACTACTCCGGGTTCATCTTGACTAATTCGGTAAGAACGGCGATTGAAGGCGCTAGATCTGAAGCATTACAAAGCGCAGAGTCAGTACACGTGAAGAAGCAATGGCTGAAGCTCTCTTCCGTCCGTCCTCTGCATGTCTTCTGTATTTCAAGATAAAACTAATTCAACCAGCGAGCACATCTTTTGAAAGAAAGAAGTGGGCGAGGGAAGGAGCAAAGGGCGAGAGAAGAGCTGCGCTTGGCACTCCATGCATTAAATGAACTTACACAATCAGAGAAAGAGGCGGCTTGCACGTTCTGAGCGTCTTGGGTTGTGCGCCGCAAAGTTTTGAAGAGAGAGAACCCGCCGTTTAGCTTCGAGGTTTAAAAAGCAAAAATCGAGGTTTTGGTGGCATTTCACCCAATCGTTACTCCTCGCGTGGCGGAGAACTAGGTGTGGGACACATAGCACCATGCTGGTCACGCCCCGTCAGTCGAAGCCGCTTCGCGTCTAATTATATCGATATGGCTTTGTAAAGGTGGTGTCCAAAAAAGGAGTGCTGCAAGACGGATGCAACCTCAAGATTACAAGATTGAGTGTAAACACGCGGCATTAAAGATTTGCTGGCACGTTAATTAAGCTCAACGCTGAGAACGTGCGAGACGGTATATGTTTTTAGAAGATTTTGTTGAGGCTATAAATTTGGTTTGCTTAAATTTCACAGCCGCTGCGAAGTGGCAGATCAAATTCCAGGAGCATTGAGCGGCAACATAAGAATCCAGGCCGTTATTTTTCCATAATTAAAAAGCAGTATAATTGCAAGAATTTGTCAAAAGATGTCCGATAGACCGAAATACTTACAGTTTAGCCGAGAATTAGCAAAAGGCTGGGATTGTTCCGACTTCAGTCTTCTCTAACCCAAAAAGCGAAGAAGCGCCGAAAGCAAGTAAGTGTTCAGATCGTGCCCTGGCCGGTGGTGGCTCTCTTGCTTCCTGCCTTGGCCCTATAGTATTTATATACACTTTTGTGTCCGCCTGCAGCGCAATCCTGCGCTAGTGCCTGACTCTGTGCACTTAATCAGTGCTTGTGTGTGTGAAGTTGGTGCCTACTGGGGATTGAGCTTGTGATTTGGAGCTTAAACAATGGAAAAACTGACTGTTTCGCGGTGCTTGATACAGGAGCATTTTGAAAAAAATCCACCAGTCAAGCAGTGATGAGCTCATTTAAGAAGGAACACCCATTCGGTGCGTGGTTCGTGTAGCCTTTAGTGTCCGCGGCAATAATCCGTAACGGAGGTACTGATGTCGATCTTGCAGAGAAGCGCCAGGCTGAGGCTCAGCGCATCCGATCCAAGTATCCTGACCGCATTCCAGTGCGTGGATTCTGTGCTCTCATTATAAGTTACATTTGAAGCTAATCGAAACACTGCATTCGTATGATATCTTGATGCAGGTTATTTGTGAAAAGGCGGACCGTAGTGATATTCCGGATATTGACAAGAAGAAATATCTCGTGCCGGCTGATCTGACAGTTGGCCAGTTCGTGTATGTGATCCGGAAGCGCATCAAATTGAGCCCTGAAAAGGCAATCTTCATCTTCATCAACAATGTTCTTCCGCCTACTGGTACGCAAGAATGTACTATTTGTATGCTGTTTATGTCTTGAATATTAAGGCTGATGTGTCTCGGTAGCTGCTCTAATGTCAAACATTTACGAAGAGCAGAAGGACGTGGACGGGTTTCTCTACATCACTTACAGTGGCGAAAATACTTTCGGCCAGTAGGCTGCGTATGCTGACAGCAGACTCGTTACATTGTCGCTCGATCAGATTAGCATAAAATACTCGACGTTGTTGTGAGGTGATGCAAATTGGAGTTTCACGCTACTTTAAAGATGACAATGAGTGTTTGCCACCGTGTTTGGTCGATTTTTTTTACGCTGGCGATGTGCAAAATTGCTTAGGAAAACATTTACACAAAAATAATGCATCCGATATTATTCATTTTGCTTCGTTTGACAGTTTTACTTGCGCTGGAATTGAATCATTTGCAGACCTTGGCCGACGACGACAACTTCATAGGCGTTTCTAGTTGAAGCTTTTCGTATCGCAAGTTTAGCGATGTCCGCACATTCCGAAAAAGCAGCTCCTTGCCTCTCAATTTTCGTGCCATTATCCGTGTGATTGATACTCCACCTGCTCACTCTTTGGTCATAACCGGCGGCAAAAATGGCCTTTGAATCAATTGACGCAACAGTTTTGATAGCTGCGCCAGAAGCATTGATCAGACGAACTTCGGTAAGCACGAGGCATGCAGGAAACCGCAGCTCGCGCAAATTTAGATTCTGGTCGTCACCGCCGCTAATCAGAGTCACGTCCAGGCTTCCTTTCTCCGTGCTCTTGCAAGAGACAAGATTGATGCAATTAACTCCCATATCATGCGCTAGGTACTCAAATATTGGTTGCAGCTCGGATATTAACTTTTTAAGCTTCTCTTTGATATGTCGAATATCTTCACTCAATTGGAGACTCATACCAATTTCTCGTAGAAGGGCGCCAAGGTCCCACAGCGTTACGATGCCATCAGTAGTGCCAACTGCCAATCCAGCAATTACAAGGTCGTTATCACCATCTTGAAAGCCAACGCACGAGAGAATTGGCTTTCGTGAGATGGAATTTAGGTCACCAATTTCAATAAACTTGCCATGATTAAAGTCAAGCAGCGATAATTGAGTAGAGCCTTCGGAATTGCACGCTGCCACAAGACGATAAGCGCCTGAAACTGAAGGTATCACAAACGTAGCAAGCCCAAGAATGCGGTGGTCCTGAGCAGCACCAGCACGATCCTGACCGCAGACGTGTCTGAGCAGGTCACTTTCTCCGCAAACACACCACAAGTTCAAACGCTGTTTGCCTCCTCCCGAGAGAATGATATGTTCAAAAATGCCATCGACATTTTCTCGCTGAAACGTTATAAGCGCCCGGACAGTAGTTGTGTGTGCAATTCCGGTGGCTACAACACCCCAGCGCAAGCCTGTGCAGTTGGTAGCGCGTTGGCGATGCAGCATGAGGCTGTTGTCATCTGACGCGGTCACCATGCGATCCTTACCAAGGAAGGCTACGCAAGTCGTCATGCGTCCATGATATTGGCCGTGTAGTGATAAATTGAGGAAACGCGGGACAGTGTTAGAATCGGAGGTTTCTCTGAATAAGGTAGAGTGTACTTTAACGACAATTTGCTGCTTTTGAGCGGCTGGCAGCGTGAACAAAAATGTATGTGACAGCATGGAAGACATAATCTCAGCTGCTCTTGTAAACAATGCATGCGGACGACGCCATCCACCACACTCCACGTTAAAAAGGCGATAGTGAGCAGACAAATTATACAGAATAGCTTGATTCGCGTGAAAGCCAAACACCATGAGATTATGCGTTGCCTTACCGTGGGCAGCACTTTTGCTCCACCAAAGCTGTCTGACTGTTGAAATGTTTCGAATTGACTCACGGCCCACTTGCGTAGCTTTTAGAGCTCCAAATGCATCGGAGTCCAGCACGTACCTGCAAATGTATCCGTCGTGCCCTCCTGATAGCATCACAAGTTGATGACGCGAAGCATCTTCGTCTTTCCCGGAAAGCAATAATGATGCCACAAAATCGCGTCCATGGGCACCTTTAAGCACAAATGTAGGAGGCGTTACTATCTTGGACTGGTCATCGCTTACTGTAGCGTAAAGTGAGCGATGGAAGATATACACGCCGCCATGACCATCGCCTACTATAACATTTCTCAGAGCAACGCGGTCGATAACTAATAGTGAAGAGGCTGAGCTCTTGGCAGGAATTTTAAATGTTCTCACAAGCTCCGTCTTGACCGAAGGGGATGCAGATTTGTCAGTGGCCTCTGCTACGAGTGGCTTCCACTCTGCAAGAACTCCGTCGGCGCTGCTAACAAAGATAGCATCTTCCTGATCCCACCAAAGTTTCATGACTCGTACGTTCGTTTGAGCATACCATGAGTGAAGCAGAATGCCAATTGAAGCGTCAACAATCATCACACGGCCTAATCTATCACCAAGCAGTAGGAAGCGTCCTGAAAAATCCAGCGTAAACGTTGACAAGCTACCAGCTTTTGCTTGAACGCCACCATCGATTGAGCAGATAGTAAAAAACAGTACTGCTTTTAATGACAACAGATCTAAACGAAATATGTCACCGTGCTCAGAGGCTACAAATGCTGCTTTACCATTGTCTACAGCGCTGAAAACGATATTGCGCACACTTTGTGACAAAAAATCTCCCTCCTTTTTCTTTAAAAAAGTCGTAGGGATAGTAACAGTCTTACAAAAGTCGCTGACTCCTGCTGCATGTGACGAGGACATGAGCTCGTGCGAGACATCCCATAGCTTTACAGCGTTATCACCACCTCCCGATGCAATCATCATTAGCGAAGGGTGGACAGCTGCACGCCACACATGACCCATGTGACCTTGCAGCGTGGCAACACACTTGCCATTAAGATCCCAAACTTTGCATAGTCCATCCTCGCTCGCCGTGACTACACCACATTTCCAGAAAGATACATCCCAAATACGCGCTGCGTGACCCCAAGATCGAAAAACTGGAGAATAGCTGCAAAAAAGTAATGCTGTACGGTCTAACGAGCGAGGTGCATCCAGCTGATCAGGTGTTATTGTGCTGTGATGGGACCACAATTGTACCGAACGATCGTCCGAGACCGAGGCCAACGATCGTGCATCCGAAGACCAAACAAGTTTAAAAAGCACACCATTGTGCGCATGTAGCCGTTGAATCGGCATGATAGCCGCTTTTGCAACGTCGTTAGTAATCTCCATTGGATTCCACAATAATATCTGCTGGAAGACCGTTCCCGAAGCAACAATGAGCTCGTCCAGAGAGCGTCCATGGAACGCCAATGAATACAAGATGCAACGCTCTGCACACTGTGCAGTGCGAAGAATGCTATTGCGCACCGGATCCCATATCTGCACCAAGTTGTGCGCCAGACCCACAGCTACCAGGAGATTCTCATCTTCTATGGCCGTAATTTCACTCGTTAGGAGCTGCACGTCAAACACCCAGTCGCAAAACACTTTTGATGTTCCCAGCACGGCTAGCTGTTCATGGCTACGAGCAGCGTCAGGATTTTGCGGCAATTGTTGGAAGCACGAAACTCGCTTTTGGCCGAAAAAGGCTCCGACGAACGATTCTGACGCAGCATGTAAGACAATGTCACAGCCATGCAGAATGCCTCGCGTGAATACATCATGTTTGCCCAGAAATTCACTCGTCGTAGTGGCGTAAAGAAAAATTGTTGGACCAACGCCCACGTATAATAGAGAACCACATGATGAAAAAGTTACAAGCGTCACAGGACCTAAATAATCCTGCTTGGTAAAAGCGGATGAACTCGGTCCATTCTGCGATGTAATTTCAATGGTGTTGATCATGGCTACATGTAAAAATGTAGCCTCGATAACTTATCGAGATTTAGGTTCCTAAGAGTTATTTTAAAACGATAATTCAAGGCCAGTGTTATCCGTACCACACCCTTTGTTAAATGACCCCCCCCCCATTTCTGACCAATCAGATGACTCAGATCCCAAGCTTACAGCAGAAACAAACGATGTAACGGGCTCAAGTTGCCCTAATGTTACACAGTCCCCGTTAAGTTTACTTAGTGTACTTAAGGAGATGGTCAATTACTAAATTAAAGTAAATAGACCCAGCACTCGGGCGTGGTGCACATTTGTGACCAACCTAGCGTCATCCGTTACGCGAGATATCTAGAAAGATACACTCGCAATACATATTAAGTGTTATCTGTAGAGATGACATTTTAATTAGAAAAAATAGGTAAATATATTTAATACGATTAAATATAAATCAGTCTGAAAACTACTTCCTACTTGGTAAGTGCGCACGAGGAGCCGGATTACCGCTCCCGTGACGACACTTAACCAGCGTACTTAGTGTGTTGGGTGGGTTAGCCTCACTGCACGCAAGAGAAGCAGGTTAAACCGCTTCCTCGCTGTGCTAGGGTGTGTCTAAGTAGAGCGTGGCCGCATTACGACGTGTCCGCCTACACTTGGTAGCACTTAGAATCCTTCCCAGGACCCGCATCTCTGCGTGTGCACGTGAGGATGAGCCTCAATATTGATTGGGCTCATTTTCCCCACCTCTCCGAGCATCATCGGGAGGTGGCACGGCTTATGGCGCAGAGACTTGGTGAACAAGCCCTGGCCAGGCTCCTGGGTAGTCCTGAGCAACATGTTGCTCAGTTGGAGCAGTTTGAGGCATTCGTGCTCGGACAGCGAAGGGCCGCGTCCGAGACACAGGGCCATGCTGCGGCGGAGTCCGTCACTCAGACTCAGGATGAGCCGAGGTATGAGCAGACTCGGAGCGAGGCTCTCAGCAGGACTGTTGAGATGCTCTCTTCCCGACCGCATCAGCCGAGGCCACTTCGGATGGACCCGCCCAAGTTCGATGGAACTGCGGCGCACACGATTGTCCACTGGCTTTTAGCCGTGGAGCAATGCGGTGTCGCCCAGCTCATCGAGGACGATAGCCGGATGGTATCGTACGCCATGTCGCTTCTGCGCGGTAAGGCCTCAGAGTGGGCTTACTCGGCCTTTACGGCGGACAGAAAGAAGTTCTCTTCATGGGCGATCTTTAAGGAAAAGATTCGCGCCATGTACCAGCCGCCGAACAACGAAGGGTTGCTTCAGGCGCGCTTCTTTGGAGCGCGACAGGCGAAGCGATCTCTGCAAGAGTATGTGCAAGAGATGCGCTCGCTGTCGGCGTCCATAACCGTAGGTCCGATTCCGGAGCACATTAAGGTGCCCACGTTTATGAACGGACTACGGCATGGCCCATCGCGACAGGCCCTTTTCAGAAAGGTGCCGTCGACGATGGAAGAGGCAATCCAAATTGCCTTAGTTGAGGAGCAATCCTACAACAGTGCCTCGGCGACAGCTTGGTATAAGCCGTCGGCCGAGAGGACAGATGCCACTCCTATGGAGTTGGGCAATGCAGACGTGGTCTGTTTTAAATGCGGCAAGCGCGGCCATATGATGGCTCGCTGCTATGCCAGGGTCCCTGCTGGGGCAAA
>NW_027152213.1:2089650-2105122 GCF_004359215.1 Bremia lactucae | reverse complement strand
ATGCCCAGCAAGAGGACTCCCTTCCCAAAGGGCGATGGCAAGAACCAGCGTGCGAGACGCATGAGTTCTGCATCGACCACTGAGGGGTCGGGAAATGCAGGAGCGCAGTAGGGGCGGGATGCCCTACTGACGCGGACTCTGAAGCTACCCCTAAGTTCAGAGTTGTGGAACAAATGGGTAGCATAGTCCCTGAGGTCTCGAAATATCGGACCTCAACCCTGCTCATCTATAGCGCTCATGTAAGAGGCTATGACCAGGTGATGACCCTCCTAGTGGATTCGGGTGCATCACAAAATTTTGTGAAACTCGCGGCTCTAAGAAAGAGACCGGCGATGTTTGAGTCGCTTTGCCAGGATGGCAAGCGAGAAGAGGCGACCGTTCGTTTAGCGAACGGCGCGCTCGTTAAGTCTGAGGGAGTTCAGGTAGAACTCGCCTTCAGCTTTAGTGACTTCTCTTGTAAAGAGAAGTTCGTATCAAGCTCGGTTATGGCTGAGCAAGGAGGTTTAAATTCAAAAAGGCGCATAACAATCATTGCGTCTTCAGAAGAGCTAAAAAAAACATTTGGCTCCAGTACTATCGATAACGCTAGTGAGAAGTTTACCCCAATTTAGTTTGCCAAGGAAAAGCCCAACCCCTGCCAATTAAAATCAAAAAAAACGCAGTGCTAGGAATGGAGAGTCCGTATGACCTCATCCTAGGCATGCCATGGTTGGCAAAGTACCAACCATGGATAGACTGGCGTACACGCACAGTTGCGAACTCTACGCAGGACACCGGAAAGGATGTGCTCCTGCGAGAGGCCTATGCAACTGATGTCGTGTCGAACACAGTTGAGGGTGCGTTGACGGGATGTCAAACGTCACCAATTCCTACCCAGCTCGTGGAGACTGAGGTAGAGAAAAGGACGATGACAAGTAGTCATGCGTCCGAATATCCTGCATAGAGCCGAGAGCCTGTGGCAGTAGAAGGCGAGCTGACAGAAAGTCATGCGTCGCATAAACCGGCCCAGTGCCAAGAGCCTGGTGCGGTTGGAAGGGGTGCGTTGGTCAGGAGTGCAACGGCACCCGCTTTCCAGAAAAAGGTCGTGGTGACTCGAAGAACGAGTACCCGACAGATTAGAACGATCAAAGGCACGTCTAAACAGTGACCTTTAAATCAGTCCCTAATAAAGAGGACGGATCTTCGAACGAGGTGTTCGAGGCCGTCAAAGATTTAATTGCGGAGGCATCCCCCAGTTGAGGTGCTCCGGCATATCTTTTAATCTGCCTAGGAGAGAGTAAATCTCTTCGAGATGTCGTGGGATCTGTTCCTTGCCGAATTACAGGAAGGAAAGATCAACGAATAGTCGCAACAGGTCCAGAAGAGAACTTGGTGGACTATTGCTCGTCGTCCACAATGGACGAGAGCGTCCCAGAAACGGACAAAAAGAAGCGGTTCACTGCTCAAGTCTGGGATGCCTTGATAGACAGTCCGTTCTTTGAGGTTCTGTGGTAATATCCCGATGTGTTCCCAGAAGAAGTGCCGAGCCGCCAACCGGCAGATAGGAGCATCAGGCACGAGATAGTCCTCGAACCTGGTACCAAGTATTGTGCGACCAGGCAATGACCGTTGCCGAAAGAACAAGTCGATTATATCGACGAGTTCTTCGACAAGAGAGCCAAGGCGGGACATATGCGTGAGAACAAATCGCCTCACTGTGGCCCTACCTTTTGTGTGCGTAAAGCCACAGGTGAATGGGGCGTGTTCATGCTTATAATAACCTGAACACGGCGACCATACCGGCGCAAACGCCAATCCCGCAAGAAAGATGTATTGTTGAACTCCATGGGGTGTATACTATCTTTTCCGCGTTGGATTTGAAGGATGGCTACTACCAGGTAATCATGAGAGAGTCCGATGTAGCCAAAACGGCAGTAAGCACCTCAAGCGGTATGCTTTGGAAGTGGCTTGTGATGCCCCAAGGTTTGCATAACGCACCAGCGACATTCAACCGAGTGGTGGCTCACCTGATGCGTCAGCACCGTGCCTACGTGCCTCATTACTATGACGATGTATTCGTGCATAGTAGGGCAGAAGACGGGCTGAGCGCAATAGAGTCGGACAAGCGTCATTAAGACGCTGGTTGCAGACTATGAAGGAAGCCCAACTGTACGTCAACTTGCAAAAGTGCGTCATAGGGGTCCCTGATATACGTGTGCTGAGTTGCATCGTAGGAACACATGGTGTACGAGCATACCCAGACATGGTTAAATTAGTAAAGGAATGGCCAATCCCACGGCATGTGAAGTATTTGCGCCAATTCCTAGGGCTCGCTCATCACTTGCATGCTGAGCAAACTAATCATTATCTGACCTCCTTAAAAAGGACGCAGAATGGGTTTGGTTAAAATAATAAGATGATGCGTTCACATCAGTGTAGCAGTCTCTTGTGGAGGCACCTGTCTTGGCATTGCCAGACGCGAATAAGCCCTTGAGCGTCGTATGCGATGCAAGTAATTTAGCAATCGGCAGCGCGCTCATGCAGAAGGATGACGACGGCGTTGACCGTGTCATCTCTTATCAGTCCCGGCTATTAAAAGCCGCGGAACTGAATTACCCTGTGCATGACAAAGAGCTACTTTCAATAAAGTATGCTCTTGTCAAGTTTCGTGTGCACCTATTGGGCACCGAACCATTTGTGGTTTATACGGATCACGCATCACTGCGGACCGCAATAAACTCACCGCACCTCTCGCCTAGAATGGCAAGATGGCTCACATTCTTCTCTGAATTTAATTTTAAAGTTAAATTAAAGCCGGGTAAGTCGAATGTCTTGGCTGACGCTTTTTCGCGCAGACCATACTTCGAGGTTAGACACCAGAAAAGTGTGTCGAATTCTAAAGCACAATTTCAGCCGTCAACGTTGGCAGCCATGAAGCAAACCACGTGACGAGCTCATAAGCCTCTGAGATAAAAGAAAGCTACAGTCAGGACGACCATTGTCGCCTGCTGTTGGATCACTTTGGTGGACGAAAGGTAACCCTTCCGTCGCACCTGAAAGCTAAGCCAAATCGCTTTTAACCAATACGCCTTATGCTCAGACCATATTCCATAATAATTATGACAAAGAAGATTCGGAGCCCAAAGCTCCGCCGACGACTCGTGAACGTGCTCAGTCGGCGTCACAAGCCAGTCGTTTAGAACGTGGCTATGTGACGGGTGGCATACCAAAGATGCCCCCTCCATCTTATTCAACGGAGAAGCGGCTGCGCCTTTATAAGCAGCGCTCTCATTACCGGTCGCTGTGCTTTCTAGCGCAGACGACGAGACAGCATTCGTAAATGCTGCTGTCTCCATGTTGTGAGCCATGAGAGAAGTTTGGATGGGCAATAATGCGCCATCATCCTTCCTCATGAGCTCGTTGTCCGCATCACTACTATGAGGTGACGGCAACGGTGTCGACTCATTGTAGTCGACAATATGCGACGGATCAGCATCCTCACTGTTAAAGTGGGATCCCTTAGCCTTTTAACGCAACAGCAGCAGTAGCTGTCGGCTTTTCGACTAAGGCATTAGACGCGGCCGGCGAATTAACGAGGCACGTGCGCTTAGTTTGAGGTTGAGTGAGCGTCTTCGCAGACGACCCACCAACGTCGCCCCTTTCAGGTGGCATCTTTGGCGCCGTGTATGGAAACACAGGTCGCTAGAGTGATTGAGTGAACTAGCGGCGCGTAAAGCTTCTCGCAGTTCCTCGCTCCTCTTTGTCGAATTTAGAAGGGTAAATTCGTTCTTAAAGGGGGTATGGTGTAACGTGCTAAAGTTGCCCTAATGTTACGCAGTCCCCGTTAAGTACACTTGGCGTACTTAAGGGGATGGTCAATTACTAATCAAACTAATTAGACCCAGCACTCGGGTGTGGTGCACATTTGTGACCAACCCTTGTGCATGTGATGCACATGGGTGCATTCACATTAGAAGGGATGACGCCTAGCGTCATCCATTACGCGAAGTATCCAGAAAGATACGGTCGCAATACATATTAAGTGTTATCTACAGAGATGACATTTTGTTGGTAAAAATAGGTACTTAGATTAAATATAAATCAGTCTGAAAACTACCTCCTACTTGGTAAGTGCGCACGAGGAGCCAGATTACCGCTCCCGTGACGACACTTAACCTAAGTACTTAGTGCGTTAGGCGAGGACGCTGACACGCCCACAACAACTACCTCACTGCACGCAAGAGAAGCAGGTTAAACCGCTTCCTCGCTGTGCTAGGGTGTGTGTCTAAGTAGAGCGTGGCCGCATTACGACGTGCCCGCCTTCAAACGACGTGACCGCGACCAAAATTGACCTTCCAGTTCCAACCATCCCCTTGACCAGTGCGACACCACGCGACTTTACAGCTACCTCTTTTGCGCCACCCAACCAAGCATCTTTCCTCTCACTTGAGAAAGCCTTGGAGGAGCTCGCAGCCCGTGCAAAATCGGAGAAGTACGCCATCAAGATAGGACGCTCTCAAACTGTGGAAGAAAAGGTCAACACTGTCAAGTATGAAGTGATTTACTGCGTACATGATGGAGTGCATATGGCCAAGGAGTACCAACACCGAAACATCCGTACCTCCTAAACTGACTGTCTATACAGGCAACACTTCGTCGGAATGCAGGTGATGGCAATTTCACTCTGACGGTTGAGGATGGAGGGCATAACACGACGCAACGGAAGATACGGCGGCCTATCCGGCAGTAAGAACGCTCGACCCGGACCAAAAAGGGACAGTTCTGCACCTGGAGAATGCTGGAGTATCACCAAAGGCAACTCTCTGCGCGTTACGTCAACGCGACCCATGTGCAAAATAATCCTGCGCGACAACTACAGCCTGAAAGTGAAGGCAAAGAACGCGGCTCTGGCTGGACGGCCACCTCTGGAAGCCTTCCTTGACAAGCTTGTTAAAATATCGATGGGGGCAATGACGCAACTAAGATGTCGTCGAACCGCTGAATTAAGCAGACCATATGGTGTTTGTGACAGATCGGGAGCTCGCACCTATAAATGCAATCGGACATATCATTCCTTGGGCATACAATCTGTTATGCTTCTGGCATATCAACAAAAACGTCCTTGAGAATTAAAAAAGCACTTGCAACGAACGAGAGCTGGAAGAGGTTTATGGGGACCTGGTACGGCCTATGCAATACGGTCACACAGCTGCAGTTTAATGATCTTTAGAGAACGACGAAGACAACCCTCTCCTTTGCAGTCACCTCATACCTTGAAGAGACTTGGCTGTTGCACAAAGAGAAATTTGTAAAGGTGTGGATGCAACACATTCCGCATTTCAAGCTTGTTGTTATGTCTCGTGTTGAAAGAGGTCACGCGACAATGAAAGCTTGGATGAGGGTGTCCACTGGCGACATGTCAACAGTCTACGAGAAGCTGACGCTGCATCATACCCAGCAACGAGCCCAAATCAGCCACGACACTGCTTTCGTGAAGGCTCGAGTGTTTTTGAAACTTCATTCGAAATTCCGGTCTGATGTAGCAAAGAAGGTATCGCATCCAGCGCTTGTTGAAGCCACCAGTGCGAGCGGAAATTAGATACCCGTACTGATCGTTACTGGCGCGTTTCTGCTTTACTGCATGCGCGCATAGTATCCCCTTGACCTGGGTGAACGTACCGCTGCAAGGCGGACCATCTGCAGGCAACGCTTGAGCCAGTTGATATTGATCGAAAGCTTCTTTGAGGACCGGTCAAAATAGCAAATTCATTACATCCGGCAATCGCTAGGCGACGTTCTTGCCAATGTCTCTAAAAAAAGCACCAGAACATTGCGCCGCACCAGCGACCGATATTCAGAAAGATGATCCTTGACATGGTAGAGAAAGATAGTATCAACGCCCAGTCGGATTCGAACCGTTTAAGGCACCTTGCAATTGCACAGTAGCCGCAACTGCCATCGCCTTCTACATCGATCTTAAAGCGTACGGTGGACCGGACGAATGTTGGCAGAAAGTCTTGGAGAGTTTGGAAGATGACATTCTCCCTTTTCGCCTCTTTGACACCGACGTTCTCGGTGCATTTCCTTTATTATGCGCGTACGAGCTGTATCTCTTCTTTCCTGGCGGTGGAACCTGTTCATCCACATACTCGAATGCGGAAGGATCTCTTCGCATCGTATTCTCTGTTTTTGCGGTTGACGCTGCCTTCAGGCCGTCCGCGCGTACGGACTACTTGCGGGTTCGCCACACATACCACACCAGGCGAGAACTACATGCAGAGATTCGCGCGAACTTGCCGTGTACAGCGCAGTATTTGATGTACATGATTCTAACCTGGCAAACTAGTTGGCGCACTTAGCGAAGTCTGGTTGATAAATCCTGGTAGATGTTTATTCCATTAGGGGACATAATTGCAAACAGATATCAATGTCCCGTCGATTACATCACGTGCGTTGGTGCAAGTATGACCTTCTTGCTGCTGACCTGTGGAGTGGAAGCCAACAAGCCGCCAATTCGTTTCGCATTCAAGAACGGCAATCATTATGTTGCGCTGGCGATGGATGAAAAATTCAAGCTACACTTGTGGTCACGTACTGGTGTCGTCTCGCGTATCCTGTGGCGCAGTCATAGTCTGTCCAGGAAAACCTCCTTTATGGACGGCCACTAAGCATGCTCCTACCATTACCACATAAGATGTTTTTGGTGAAGAATATGGTTCTGGAAGTGAAGAAGAGGAGGAAGTCATATATCTAGTTACATTGAGCACCAAGGCAACATAAAGTTATTAATGTTCATGTCAAACGTTAATCATTATTCATTTGTTGCATTCTTGCTTTTCGCCTTACCTTTTTGATCGGGTCATTTTTGGTCATTTGTGCGGACACGTCGTTTGTTTCTGCTGTGAGTTTTGGATCTGAGTCATCTAATTGGTCAGAAAAGAGAGGTGTAATACATATTACAAAAGGGTTCATACGGATAACACTGGCCTAATTTAAGGCCTATATGTACCCCGCCTTTGCTAGTTGTACACAATAGCCAATTAGAACGCTTGAAAATATAAATGCTCCCTTAGATAATAAAGGCTTGTGTAATATCCCGTGTCACACTACTGTTCCGACCAGAAAAAAATGGTTTTGCTTCTATCTCCAACAACGCACTACGCCACTCGAAACACCTCTCTTCTCTTTGTAAAACTTTCATGTTTTGATCGCTTTCTACTTAAGGCATACAAGAATTCAGCTATATGGTTGCCTATTTGCAACCTGTACGTTCAAAAGATGTTTTGGCAGACCTTGACCATTCCTTGTATATGTCCTTCTGTTCGTGCACTGAAGCCAAACTTGTCTGATCTGCGTTTCTTCTTCGTTTTTTGAAGCGCAAACACGCCGTGGCATAGCTCTGAGTTCAGCAAGCTTTCAAATCAGAGATTTACGGAATCTCCAAATACTGCGATGAAGTTGGTCTTTTGAGTGGCAAAGCTAAGAGGTGAAACAGGGGGAAAACCACTGTTACGCTCTCAAATTAACGACAGAAGAAAAATACGCGTCTGAAAGGTATCGTTACTCGAGGAAATTATACCAGGATTTGATTAGTTATGTGACACGGTGCAACGGGCTAAAGTTGCCTTAATGTTAGACGAACCCATAAGTACACTCTGTGTACTTAACAGTATGGCTCAATTACTTTATGTTAAGTAATTAAATCTGCCACTTGGGCGTGGTGCACCAAGTGCCCTTGTGTATGTGATGCACATAGGTGCATTCACATTGAATGGGGTGACGGCTAGCGTGATCCGTAAGCCGAGGTATTCAGATAATACGCTTGCCGCGTAGGGGTGCACATTTACATAATTGGCATCTATTGATTGGCTAAAAGTATTTATATTTGATTTCATAAAATGTAAATCAGTCTTAAAACTTCTTCGTAGTTAATATGTGCGCACGTGAGCCAGATAACTGCTTCCGTGACGTTACTTGTACTAAGGTTTTTAGTTCGTTGATTGCGGTCGCTTAGGCGCCCACCAACTACCTCACTGTACGTGATAGAAGACGGTCATACCGCTTCCTCACTGTGCCTGAAAGTGTGTGCGTAAGTAGAGCGTGGCTGCGCCTTCATTTGGAATGGCACTTTCGTATACTGTCTCGTACGGATTCCGTTAGCGAAGTTTTTGTAAAAGCACACCGTTACAAGCCTGTACGCTCGTAAGTTTGTGGACAAACCAAGAAGTACTACTAAGGGAGCTGAGGTAATAAAGCACCGTTCTAAAAAGTTGTGCTTAGTATTAGTAAGTGATTGCCAACTAGTATATTTAGCTGTACCGAGCAAAATGGAGAGTTTTTACTCATTGTAATTTATGGATTTGGATTGTTCTCCTTTCTGTCACTTGGGGCAAGTGCAGAATTTATTGTTCGCTTAGTTGTTTCGACTTCAATTATCGAAATTTGTATCGATCGATTTGACTAGAAGTATATATGAATATGATACTTAATGATTTTTCTCTTCCCTACGGGCAATCTAGAGAAGAAGAGACTGCCTATTTATACTAGTTATGGTATGCAAGATGTCTGGATTTTTTAAGCCTGGTTAGCAACACCGGTGTCTGAAGTTGATCCGGTGGTTGTACGTGCCTCACCACTTCGCGTGGAACTCCGGTTGCGTGTGTGCCTATGAGCCTAGCCATAAAATTAGGCGCGTAGCACAACGATATCGATCGCTATCTCTGACGGAATCCCTCCAGTCTCGTTGACGCGCCAATTAATTCCGTTGGGTGCTTGTGTGAGGCCTATCGAGTGCGACTTATTCCCGTTCTCGTCAACATAGTCACCACCAACCACCCCGGCAAGACTTTATACCACGAGTACTCATGTTTAAGATCGAGTGGGTGCTGAGGTCTAAGCTGTGTCCTGTCTCGCATTTTGCTGCAATGGTCAAGTCTGGGCATCCGCGATAATGACCGTTATTACCCACCACCCGAGTTTTGGTATTGTATGGTGCTTGGTGACCCTCATCGACATCGGGATGGAATTGTTAGTCCCGTCTGCGTCAGGCCGAGCTATGTGACGGCACATGGCCGTATTATTTTGCACATTTGTCTGTCTCAAATCCATGAGTTGTCGTTCCATAGATACGTAAGCCAATATCGGTGCATTTCTTCGGAAAAAAAAAACAAGTCTGTGGGGGTCATGCAGCCAAAATTTTAATTTGTTTCCCTCTCTTCAACAAACAATCTTTTTGTCAAACATATCCATGTGCTGTTCAGTTCGAAGTTTGAGCTTGCTGACTCGAGTACCGTCGGCCGGATCCAATCTCGAATCCCCCCGAAGCACATTTCCGCGAATTTTGATCCATGGCTTCGTGGATCAATGTAGTGTCGTGGCGTGGTAATTTTAGGTTCGTTTCTGGGAAGTCCTCTAAATGCTCACTAGTTCCACGCTGTATCATACCTATCCAGTGGCTGATGCCAGTGCCTGACGTAGCCACATGATGGCATGTTTCATCCGGTGTGCTTTACAGGCCACTGGTATCGACATCAGTCCTATCCTCCCTGAGCCTTTTGGCGTGTACAATAATCAAGGGTTTACCTTATGCTATCTCTTCTCCGTCGACTTCATATGCTGCCAATAACCTGCTTCTGGAGATTGCTGATCTCGAGGGCTGCCCAGGGATGGATATCGGATACAGCTGCTGTGAAGAGAATGGCTGGCAACACGATAACGTTTTGTATAGTCACTTGTAAGTCCATGCTTCTGGCTAAACGAGTTGCTATCGCTAGTCTCCGTTGTGCATTGCGAATTCTGGCTGCGCAATTGATATCCGTAAGTACTCCAGATCCCATTTGATGACCTAGATACCTAGTGTTTGCAACGTGGGGTACAACCGGCAGACCTTCATTCTCAGAGACTTGTATCGCCGTGTTTAGAAATATCAACTGACTTTTGTTTGGCTGGACATGTAGACCTGACAGCTTTCCAAAGGCCTCGACGATTATCATTAACCGAGCCACCTGCCGTGCTTGGTCCGAAAAATCGTCGAATCAACCACGCACGCCAAAAATTTGTGTTTAGTGCCTTGCGTCCCGGGAATGTATATACCTTGTAATTTTGAGTCCTGTGTGATAGCTAAAGCTAAGGTTTCGGCCGCTAGTATGAACAGCAACGGAGGAAGAGGACATCCTTGTCGAATGCCCGTTTTAACTTCCATTGGGCTCGACAACATACCATTCACCAGAAATCATGCCGTTGTCGCCTTGTATAGGTTCCGCATCATAACAATGAACGCCCGCGAGAACCCAAATTGCTCCAGCACTTGGAAGAAAATTCCCTGGCACCTATATCTAAAAATAGTATCATGTGCCTCATAATGAATTCGATATTTTAGTTCATCATCATGAGGAAGTACGATGCGCGATGGTGTATCATACGCTTTCATGAAGTGTAACAATAAAATTACTGGACTGAGCGACGCTGCTAGGTCTGAATTGCTCTGAGCAGTACCAGAATCCCCATCATCATCATTACCGTTTCCATCATTTGTCGTCCATGCACAAACCCTGAAGGTCTCCTATTGTTTTTGGGAAGAATTTGCTGCACTCGCGTTGATATCACCTTCACAGACGCCTTATACCCTGTTTGTTGTAAAGAATTAGGCATGTAATCCATCGCGTCGGTGGAGTCTCCCTTGATCCGTTAGGGTATAAGCAGTCCCCCGAGAAACGATGGTGGTGGCTTTTCTCTTCGGATTATTTTGTTACCTAGCTTAACCATCGCGCTGGCGCTAGTAGCGCTTGGGTGTCCAGATAAAAGTCGTTTTAAGTCCTTTGGTGATCAGCTCCTCGATCAAGTGTTGTGAATTCGTTCCGGCTTGGACGATTGATAAGGTAGGATACCGAGTTTGTAGCTTTCTTGGCTGGCTTATTCCACTGACCGTCTTTAAGCAGCAAGGTGACGGTCTGGTGGTCGGAGTCTACTGGCGGCTCAATCACATCTATTCATTGGCCTAATGAGGTCCCTGGTGCGTGGGACATAATCTATCAATTCGACTCGCCGTTGTAGCTCCAGAACTTAACGAATTCTGTAGGCTACAGTAGGGAATTCTCGTCAATTAGTTTAGCTAATATGCGCGCATCCTCCAAATCCATATTCGCAGTGAAGTAGGATAATGCTGCGCTCTTGGGCCGTCCCGATCGTAATCCTCCATACCTGTCGAGCTTATGGCTTTGAACCGAGTTGAAGTCGCCTGTCACCACGATGTCCGTAAGTGGCCACGACCAGTCAGCCATCTTAAGAAGCAGATTTTCTCTTTCGTCGTGGTCAGTAGGTGCATATACATGACAAGTAAGACATACGCAATCTGGACACGCATCACTCGTTACGACCATACTTCGGGATGCCATGGGGCAGATGGCGCTGCTCGTGCGTCCAACAGAATGGCTACTCCACCGTTTTTTTTCTCTCCCACGCTCCAGTAGGAAAGTGTTGGGCCGTCCGCCTGTATGGGTACGGTCCCCAACACCTCTTTCAGTTTCTCTGAAGCGCTGTAGCCATTTCTTCACTGTCCACATGCGTTTCTTGGAGACACCGAGCTCTGGTCGCCTGGCCCTGGGTGTTCTTCTCCATGCACACCTCCATAAATTTTGAGTACTCCTCTTAAGTCCGCGAAGGTTTTGAACCTTTACCCAAACCACATCAGTTCCTTGACCGTAGGCATCGTTTCTTTATGTCTGTAGTCGGTTGTCTTTGAGAGAGCTAATAGTGAATTCCATTCAAATCGGTCGTATTGACTGGATCCGGTCCGAATGGGGACGCTATGCGAAATGAAGTGCCCTAAGTACCGAATTGTGTCCTGTTTGCGCACCTGTTCGACTGCCTGCAAAAACTATCGGTCTAGAATTCGCCAGTTTGTGTGTTCCACCATTGCTTTGTACGCATAGCGATACTCGCTTATTGAGGTGCAGCCTTGAAAATGTCGTCGGAGCTGGGTGACTATACCCGTATCAAGCTCATCGTCGGATCCTGTGACTGCTCTTTTTCGTCGTCGTACACTGCCAAACATACTATATGTCGCAGCGAGCTTACGCTTGTGAGCAATTCGCATCGACGCAAAGCTTGTCGCTTGCACACCCAATGTTACGCAGTTTTTGCCAATTGTCGTGACTTTCAGTAACGGGCGACAAAGAAGTATATGTTATGTATGTATACATTCCTGACGCCATATCGCCGCCCACATTTTCTAGCGTTTCATCGCTCATTACTTGGAGTATGTCGCTCTTATAGGGTAAGCGTCGCACAGATTGTAGCAGCAAATTGGGTTCCAGTTGAATCGCCAAATTTCAGTGCTGCTTGGAGCTGCGTACCATTCAGTAACGTACTCGTTCCTCATTTTTGACATGACTTGGCACATAAGATTTGAATTGACGCAGCGTATTGCAGTACTGCACCAATCAGCGTATTGTTGCCTTTTGTTTTGATGCGAACAATTTCGCTGTGCTTGTTGACAACAACCGCGCCCTTGTGCTCACGCTCATCAGGAGTCCTGACATCAGCTCGTTTTTGTGTCTTCCGGTCCTCTTCACCCGAGGTGGTGTGAATCTCAACCAGGACAGAACCTAACTCTTGGCTGCTGTCCGTTGAGAGCTCAATGTTTGTGTCATATGCATCGTTGAGCTGGATTATTGTTGTTAACTGAAAGCTTGACCCTCCGACGTAATCTGCTTCCTGGTTTTCCTGGCCATTGTTCCACGCTTCTCATTGGTGCACATACACTCGTCGGTATGTTGAACTCCTTCTGGAATCAGTTCAGCTTATATCCCCCTCCTTGTTATCTAAGATATTTGCTGATACAATTTTCTGTTGCTTGGCTTCAGATGTCGCCGCTACCGCGTACACTGGATATGTCAATAAGTCTGTGAATCTGGTCGGGTCTGATACCTGAAAAATTCGTCGAAGTTCTGCTTTCAGTACAGGTAAAACCGTGAGTTCCTGCCAACGTTGATGCAACTCGCCAAGGTCCCCATTCCAAAAAAGGGTATTTAACTTTATTCAGGTTTAATACATAAAACTTACCCTAATTACAAGTAAGATACATTTAGGCCACCAGATAGATAGATATCTGGTGGCGAACACTCCAGTTATTCATTATAAATTTAGGTGTGCATACCATGGTGTCTGCCCCATCCATGCCGTCGTCATCATCATCCAGGGACCTTAAGCCGTCAACTGCGATTTGGGCCTCATCTCTAATAGCATGTGTTCCCTGTTACGATACAGTGCCATGAATCAAAGCCGTGTAATGCTGTCCAAAGTATCGTAGTCCTGGAAGTAACGGGGTGTATCGTTACATGAAATTAACATTTAAAGGTTGTTAATTAATATTTTATCTAAAAGTAGACGATATTTGGAGAATATTACTTTACATGGTAATATTCTAAAAGCTTATCCATTGGTAGATATAGACCATAATATCTACTTTCCCCGCGGTCCAGTCAGCGCTGGACGCGCAAAGAGAAAGACAGATAAGACTTTTAGTACATGGTTTGTATTATTTTTTAATTAAGTTAGTATTAAGTAGATAGACAAGAAGAACTTAATTATATTAATACAGTTTTTAATTAACCCTCTTTAAAGCAAGTGTTTTAAAGAGAGTCTTTCTCTGCACGTACTAGTGTACGTGAAGTGACGCACCTTTCGCACTGTGGCAGTGCGAAGTGGACTTGTACTGGAGCAGTACAAGTCGGCAGTGCCCCGTTACACCTAGTTGCACTTTGTAGTCCGTCCAAGGACCACAGTTCCATCATCTAACATGGACATGTTAGATGATAATGGAAATACGCATCACGTTTCGCGTGATAGCTACTGCTTTCGAAGTGATATAGAAAGGAGTGCGATCGCACGAATGAGTTCGACCGCAGGGAACGATGACATCTTGTCCATGCTGTCCGATTTGGACAGAGATGCCCTCCATTCAGCTATCATCAAGTTCATAAAAAATGAACTTGACGAGGCGAAGGCGAAGTTAGCCTTGCTTATTCAGCAAGGCTCTCAACAGGCAGAATTGTCGAGGGTACAACAGGTACAGACCCCTGTACCTGGGAAGACCATACACGTCATCGCGAAACCTTAACGATTGACATCTCAAAGTATAGGGGAGTCAAAGAAGACACCTCTTAAGATGGTTTGTCGAGTTGAACGCTGCCATAAGGGCTAGTCACATCGTCGACGAGCAAATACAAGTCGCATTTGCTCAGTCAAATTTGGCAGGTCGTATCAAAACTTGGGCACTAGGCCTTAGTTGCGCGATCCATGTATCTTTGAGTCGCTAAATACTTTTAAAGCCCGGCTCAAACAGACGTTTGAATCGCCTAGGGCTGAGTTCAGAGCTCGATCAGAGCTTCTGAAACTCAAGCAAGGCAAGCGTGATGTTCACGCATATGCCCAGCACATACGACTCTTAGCGAGTTGTATAACTAATAACTCAGTTCATGAACACACGTTGATTACGGTAATCATGCAAGGTCTTACGGATGGTCCCGTTAAGACCCACCTGTTTCGCTTGGAACTGGTTACGCTTGAAGAAGCAATATCCGTTGCGGAACAAGAAAACTCTAGCTTGAGACATCTCAAGCTAGTTCGTCATCATATCGTCCTCCAAGACGACACGAGTTAGGAGGTCCGGAACCCATGGACCTTTCTTACGTCGAAAGCGAGAGACCTCGCTTTTCGAGCAATAAGCGATAGCAGAAATGCCATCGCTGCCAAAAATCAGGACACTATGCTCATGAGTGTAGTGCACCACGCCCAGCACCGAAAGGTACTGAACGTAATTTTGGACCGTATGCCAAAAAGCGCAACGGTCGCGGGTTCGACGTTGTTGCATAATCGCAACAGCGAGGCGGACCGCCAAAAGACGGTCGGGGTCATTAGGGGCGCAACGCCCTACTGATTCAGCAACCTCAAGAGAATTTGTTAATCTCTTGACTAAAGTTGCTCCAGACACACAATCATTATGTGTCTCTGCACCTGGTGATGAGGGATACCTCATCACCTTGAAATTAAAAGTGACAAATGATTTGTCACTTAGAGCCCTAGTAGAATGCGGAGCGTCGAATAACTTTATTCGTCGCCAGTCACTACAGAGTTGAAGGCTCAAATATGTTGAGCACGACCTCCCTCCAATGAGGATGACGGTGCGTTTAGCGACAGGCGGATCGATAACAGTAATGAAACGCGTAGTGAAATTTCACTACACGTTAAGAGATTTACAGTAGAATGATGATTTCATCGTACTGGATTTGGATGACAAATTTGATGTCATCCTAGGTTTACCTTGGCTCAGAAAATACGAGCCAAGGATCAGCTGGCAGCATCGATCCGTAAAGATGCCTGCCACTTGTTCATCAGATGGCCATCTGATGAACGTCTTGGAGCGTCCACAAGCGTGTGGATGTACTACGAGTGAGTGCGATGGCCTCACTTGTGGTACGGTCGTTAGTACAAC
>NW_027152213.1:2071530-2087901 GCF_004359215.1 Bremia lactucae | reverse complement strand
AGGGAGTCAACCTCCCCACATAGCTCTCCGACCTTCTGTGTGCGAAAGGCCACAGGAGGGTGGCGGATAGTGCACGCATTCAACAAACTGAATGCTGCAACAGTACCGGCTCAAACGCCGAAACCTAGAAACGACGTAATCATAGATGGTATGTCTAAGAGTACGATATTTTCGTCTATGGATCTGATGGATGGGTTCTATCAAATCCTTATGCGTGAACGGGACATCCCGTACACAGCAGTGAGCACCCCCAGTGGGATGCTCTGGGAATGGCTAGTGATGCCTCAGGGGCTTAGTAACGCCCCTGCAACATTCAACAGATGTGTAACAAATCTGTTGAGACCGGTGCGAGAATTCGCACCGAGTTATTTTGACGATGTATTCGTCCATAGCCGGGCCATGGACGGTAAGACGGACGTGGAAGTTCATAAAACTCACGTTCGTCAGGTTCTTACTTATGCGAAAGCATAAGTTGTATGCAATACTCAAGAAGTGTATATTTGCTGCAAGCGAAATACCACTTCTTGGGTGCATCGTCGGTAAACACGGCGTGCGCCCTGATCCCGAAAAGATCAAGGCAATCACCGACTGGCCAGTTCCAGTCGATGTCAAGGGACTTAGAAAGTTCCTTGGTTTAGCGGCGTACTTGCACAAGTACTCTCGCCATTGTGCAGAGATGACAGCTCATATCTCTCGTCCCTTGAAAAATACGAGAAATGGTTATGGAACGCTGATTGTCAGCGTTCGTTTGACGGTATAAAGTTAAGCTTGATACAATTGCCCATCTTGGCGATGCAGATCAAGACAGACCATTCCATGTGGTCTGTGACGCGAGCGATTACGCAATCGGCTGCGCATTAATGCAATACGATACAGACGGCGCGGAGCGCGTCGTCTGTTACCAATCGCGTCAGCTGCAACCAGCTGAACGCAATTACCCAGTGCATGACAAGGAACTCCTTGCCATGAAATATGCATTGGCTAAATTTAGGGTCTACCTCCTAGGAGATAGACCGTTCATCGTATATACGGACCATGCGTCATTACGCACGGCCGTAAACAGCCCACACCTTTCGCAAAGAATGGCGAGGTGGCTATCCTTCTTCGCGGAGTATAACTTCTCCGACGAATATAAACCAGGACGACTTAATGTCGTCGCTGTTGCTTTATGACGCCGACCCGATTTCGAGTCAGCGGTGCACTCCAACAGCGAAATAGTCTTACTGTTGCAATACTCACTCCGAGTGTTCCGTCATCAATCTTAGTTGATGACAGAAAGAAAGCCTATAAAGAAGATAAGGACCTTCTATGTTTGATGGATAATTTACTGAATCCATCCGAATAAATCTTTTAAAGATCTACCGGCTTCATATCGATCGTCATCCGATCGATACACAACACGTAACGGCTTATTGTATTACACATCCGTTTCCAGCGACACCCCACGTGTCGTCGTCCCAACTCACAATGATTTGCGCTTGCGCATCATGTATGAGTGTCACGATGCACTAACAAGTAGGCATCGTGGACGTGAGAAAACTAATCTCACAGTAAGTCGTGACATTTACTGGCCCCGCCAGTATCAGTTCGTGCACAAGTACATTCGTGCTGTCGAGGTATGTCAACGGGTTAAGCCTAGCCCTTCAGCCCGTGCATCTCTTCAACCTCTACCACTTCCGGCAGAGTGTTGGTAGTCCGTATCTATAGTGCTCTCCCGGGTTGTTGATGAAGACTACCTGCCATCAGACGTGAGCTGACAATGATGTCAAAAAGATACCGTGCCTCTTCTTTGCCAGACTTTTAAAAGATGCGCTAAGGTGTGGCGAGACAATTAGGATGTTGTCTTTGACCATGAACAGACAGATTGCCCTGAATCTTAGTGTCGGCGCAGGCTCGTGTCTTGCACTGTACATAGTACGCCTTCGCCGCGCCGCGTATTCGTCTTCGGGAAATTCGAAGTCGACCACAAAAACAATGGAATCCTTGTTTTTGTAGACAGATTCAGCAAGATGGTACATCTTGCTGCGGTACCAGAGTCGATTACGGCTCCGAGTGCGCCCGTGTCTTTATCGACACGGTATTCAAACTCCATGGGTTACCCCGTGAATTAGTCTCGGATAGAGATCTACGATTCACGGCGGAGTTCTGGCAATCCGTGTTCCGAGAGATCGGAACACGGCTGACTATGTCAACATCCGATCACCCAGAAACGGATGGTCAAATAGAACGTGTAAATCGCGTCCTCGAAGAGATACTTCGAGGTTACGTCCAATCGTATCCGAATTGGAGCGAGTTTTTACCGATGGTCGAATTCGCCATCAATAATTCGGTGCATGCGTCTACAACGCATACACCTTTCTTTGTAAATGGCTTACGCCATCCTCGGATACCCACCCAATTAGAGGGATACTCTAGTTTAAGGGGGGGGGGTGGACTCGCACGAGCAAAACCATTTCTGGCTCATGCTCATCACGCGCCGAAGGTAAAAAACGACGCGAGTGATGTCGATGTCGAAGAAATCGACATCGAAAATGAGAAAACTCACATGGCAGTGCGCACAAAGCGCACTGAAAAAGACAAAACAAATGAGTCAGCAGAGGAATTTCTGCTAACTCGAGAATTAGTAATCCGTTTCGTACAGGATTCCATTGCTAACGCAGTGGGCCGTCAGAAAAGGAACGCAGACAAACATGGAAGAGCAAACGTTCTTTCACTTATAATTAATGACCTAGTATTAATCTCTACGGTAAATTTACCTCAGCGATTAGTCACTAATGTGAGTAGCAGTAAACTACTACCCAAGTTCTTTGGTCCCTTCCGTGTACTGCATCACAGAGAGAATGCGTACACATTAGATTTGCCACGTAGGATGCGAACGCATCCTACGTTTTACGTTGGTAGACTCCGCCCGTACCATCAGTACGCGGCTTCTTCCGAGGATGGACCTGACCAGCCTTTTCAAGAATCTTTAAAAGATTCTTGTGCTCACGAACCAGATTCTCATGCTGAATCTGGACATTCTCATGTCGGGTCCGAAGGTCCTCGAAACCGCGATGTTCTGACGACAGCTCATCACGAAGAGCGTGATAATCCTTTCGTACTCCAACATGGAGTACGCACTCTTCGAACGGTCTTCCAACCGTTCGATATGGAGAGCCTGCACCGTCTACTCTAACGAGCGACGCTTACCGTGCTCGTGATCAAGTCCTTTCTCCAAATCATGAAGAAAGCGATCGACCTTGTCGACCTCGACTCTAGATCCGACACACGGTTCGGATCTAATTTTCCCTCCTCCGCCACAACCATTGGTGGATTCCCACGGAAGTGAACGTTTCCATTGGAACGTATGCAAAACTACCGTGATGTGAAGGGGCAGCGAACGAGTTATCTTGTTCGCTGGCGCGGTTATCCTCCTTCACATTACCGCTGGGAGCCTCGTTCCTAGCTGATTGTTGACGTTGAGGCCTCGTCCGTCAGTATGACGAGACCCATCCGATGGATCAGAAGGTATATCGGAAAACACGCGGTCCTGACGCTTGTAAATCGATTGCAAAACGTCAATCGCATCGCGCATCTCGATAGAGATGCGAGCCCTTCCCCAGGGCGAAGAAAGGAAATAGACATCCCCTTTTACTCGCTTCGTGTTTTTAACACAACTTGGACAGGGATCACCCCACGTGAGGCATGGAAGTCCTGCCTCAAGCGACAACCAATGCAATTTATACATTGCACCGGTTGGAGTTCGTTTCTCAAACTTAACGCGAATCGCGTTAAGTCTTTAGAGCCAAGTTTCGCCTCCAATGTCTTTGACATTGCGAATGAACGCGCTCCAGGCTTGCATAAGCGAGACTTTATCTCGCCTATTGTTGCCACTATACCATCGATGCTTGAAATAAGATCGAGATAACAATCTTCCTCAGCGCGAAAGTTTTTCGTGCTGGAATCAAGGTCATATAGCGTCGCGATAAATAAGGGATATTTATTGTGCGGAGTTGTCTCTCCAGACAAGCTATTGATTAGCATTTCAGGCAAAAGCCACGGCTTTTCTCAGGGGCAAGACGAAATATTTTAGTGTCTACGATCCCCTGAGTGGTACCCAGTGAGGCAGGGGTAGCACAAGATCTTTTATAGCGATGGCTTACGCCATCGTCATCACCACGCACATAAATATGTGCGGATGACGGCACGGGAGACGGTACGGGCGATGAGGATCATCCTCATCGTCGGAACCGAACATGCTGTAGATAAATGCGACCAGCGCGTCTACTAGGATGAGCCCCCTCACTCGAAGGCTCATAGTCAGCCGCCTGACGGTGATCAGGCGACTGTTTTGATCTCCCCGAGTCGGCCATTTCGTCCGACTCGCATTCGAAGTTGACCTCCAAAGAGGGGTCGCATTCACGTGGTGTATCACCACGTGCACCCGCAACATTAAGAGTTGCGGGAGAAGATGACACTACGGCAGACGGAACGTCTGCCTCAAAATACAATAATGCGTCGCTCGCAGCTGCATGGACCGCAGCCGAAGGCGCCGCACTATCGCATACCGCCTGGACTTGTTAACCATGCGATAGAATTAAAAGTGATGGTTCTGACCAAGCAGCATCGCATTTGATAATGTGATGTTCTAGTGACCACTTTACCCAATGACAGTCAGATGATTGTCGTTTAAGGGAGGGGTGATGTAACGAGGTGTATCGTTACATGAAATTAACCCTTACAGGTTGTTAAGTAATATATTATCTAAAAGGTAGATAATATTTGGAGAATATTACTTAACATGGTAATATTCTAAAAGCTTATCCATTGGTAGATATAGACCATAATATCTACTTTCTCCGCGGTCCAGTCAGCGCTGGACGCGCAAAGAGAAAGACAGATAAGACTTTTAGTACATGGTTTGTATTATTTTTTAATTAAGTTAGTATTAAGTAGATAGACAAGAAGAACTTAATTATATTAATACAGTTTTTAATTGACCCTCTTTATAGCAAGTGTCTTAAAGAGAGTCTACCTCTGCTCGTACTAGTGTACGTGAAGTGACGTGAGGCACCACTCGCACTGAGGCAGTGCGAAGTGGTTTAATATTGGTTTTTAAATTCGACAGGGTTGTTAACTTGTACTGAAGCAGTGCAAATCGGCAGTTCTCCGTTAGAAATACAATTGGCGGGGCTGCCTTCTCGTTCTTTTTCTCATTGTATAAAGCGGTGAAGCATTCCCAGGATGGAAAGCGTAACTTGTTCTCCTGTCATGGTGCTGGGACGTTACATTCTGCAGTGTTACTTATCCATGTCTTCTACATTCTGGGCAACGACGTAAATGTTTCTTTGAAAAAAATTCGCCGCCATTGAGGGTGTTTGCAGCTCCCCCATGTGTGCCTCTCCACAGACGTTGTTCTGTCTGTGGCACTCACTGATTACCCCTCCAAGTACCAGTTAAATTGCTTTTTTATTCTTTCGCTGGCATGTCCATCTACCAACGGTGCATAAAAAAACCCGAGTTTGATAATAATTGAACTGTGTCGTTAGGTACATCTGGCCTGTATACTTGATTCCATGCTTCAGGCTGGCCGTAGCTGGGAGAAGAATGGTTGAATTACATTATCCTATAAGCTTGAAGATGGGCTTACGGTCGAAATTGCAAACCGGAAAGTAAGTTATATTTTGAGTTTATCTCGATCCTACCGTTAACTTTAACCTATCTATATCTCTTTCCTATTGTTCGCTGCGCCCCCTTTCCCAGATATGTGGACCACCACAAAATGAGGAATTTTATTTTTTCGTATTATTTTTGATACGATCCCTTGCTATATTTTTCTTATACACGCATATGCATAAAGCGCAACACTTTCGATGATCACATCAATCTTCAACAAGAATGTCATCACGATTTTCCTATGAGTGAATTATTCGCTAATGCTCGGATCACCGACATCGCCATACAGTTGCCAGTCGCCGGAGTTTCGACTGCTCCTTTTCAGGAATTTAATAAATGCAACTTCCCGCTTCGAACTTCTAATTTGTTTTTCTTGTTTTATTATTTTAATAGAAGTATGAAAGCCTAAAGGCTCAACAGGCCTAGGTCTTCCCCGGTGTGGCGACACGTTTCAATCTTTTGTGCATTTTAAATCCCAATAAAATGGCTGTACGCACATGGATTTGTTTCTCAAAATATATTAAGGAGAAAAATAACATTCTTGTGAGAAATTAAAGTATGTACGAAGATGAGTGGTTATTAGAAATATTCGATCCAAGGTGGGCTCTTGTAAGAAAAAGTTATAAACGCACACAAGATAGATTTTACGAGCAGTTTAAATATAGATGAAAGCTTTCTCACATTTCACATCTAATTACACTGATCCGGATGATGCTTTGTAAAGCACTTAAAATCCGGTATAAAGCTTGACATATTTTTGTAGCCTCGGCAGAATGATTTAAGAACAGGCTAAATTGGGACATTTCAAGTGGATATTTTATGTCCTGTGGTAGATAGAGCCAGCGTCCGCTATAATGTGAAGCTATGTCTGTTCAAGGCTAATCTACAAAGTTTTCAGAACCACGGCGGCGCTCTTCGTCCATTTCCTATAAAACTTTCGAACATGCACGTCACAATGTGTGCTTCGCACATTTTCTGAGCCGACACTTATTACTGCCCCCAACGACATTATCTGAATATCATCTCGGCTGAGTGTCTCAGCTAAAAGTCACTGACAATTCAAAATTCGATTTAGGTTTTCTCTATGGTAGGCTTCACGAGTGAGTAAAATTGTAGGCCTCTCCCTTCTCAAAAATTATGTGTTAGAAGAGATATATATTCTGCTGATACATATGCATACACTTTATACTTTTGAGGAAAAGTAGTATAAAATAGATTGTTTAGCAACCGTAAGTTCTACCTAAATACCTGAAACCAAGAGACGGATTACAAATTACCATGATAAATGTATGAATAAGCTACTTATGATCGATGACTACCTGCAACCCTAAGGTTAGCGTATCTTGCGATGAATGTCGACTGCTGTGGCTGAGTAGATGACATAGGAGCATTGCTGTCAAGATGAAAAGCCAATTAATTTCAATTGCTGGGTGATGCCTTAAGTCTGCGTTTTAAATTCTTACGAGGAGAGCATTCTTTTAACGGGGAGTATTTAGCTGTATAATTATTAATGTCGAGCCGTTTAACCGGCTGTTTAAACAGACCGAGCGAATTGTGTCTTTGAGCAAGACGATCGCATTCATTCAATCTCTGGTCGCACTTCCTCCATCAAGAACTCCATGCCTATCGCAAGTACCTTTCCTACTCCGCCTGAAGGCACTTTAGATGCTGTGAGGAATCACAGAAGCGTGAGCGACGAATCATCAACAAGCGCATACGAATCGGCCCTTGAAGAGGACGAAGGCGAAACACTTAGCGGAATCCTGATAGAAAAAGTCAAGGACGACCGCGTTGAATTTGAAATCGATCCTGAAGAAGCAAGTGAAACGGATAGGGAAGATACTGAAAGGTGGAAGGAAAAGGCAGTGACGACAGCGGAAGACAAGACCACGGCGATTGTCGAGACTATTCAAGGCGAGCCGAGCAAGGATAAACATATTCACACAAAACTTGAGGCGACGGTGAAAACAAGTAAGGACGATTCGTGCGCGGAACCGCAAATTTTAAAGCCAGAAAAGCAGAAACCGCCTGTGGCTGCACATATATCGGGTGCCAGTAGTGCCAGACCAAGTTCTTCCACTCGCCGTCCCTTTGTTCCATTGGCTTCCAAGGCTTGGCGTGTACGAGCCATGCAGTCGAATACACAGCTAACGCGCCTTATGAAAGCCGCATTACTTCAAACGCTTCTACATGCTATCCGAACTGGGTCAGTTGAAGGCGTCAAGGTCGCGATTGAGCGTGGGGTACAGGTACATTACCTAGATAGCCGTCATCGGAACCTTGTGATGCTGGCTATAAAGTGCGACACGGACTCTCGTTTACGTATTGTCATTATATTACTTGACGCCGGTTGTGATATGAATCACAAGGATCAGCTTGGCTGGAGTTGTCTACATTACGCTTGGTACATGAACAAACTGGAGGCGACTTGGTTTTTGACTAAGTGATTGTTTTGTTTTGCTACTTTAGTGCAAGTGGAGCTGTTGATATAGCAGCAGAGCTTATTCGTCGAGGAGTTAATGTCGACTTCAATCCTTACGGATATGGCCCTGAAGATTTTAACATTTCAAAGGTGGCACGGGCTAAAAGTTTATTGCAACATACGGAACAGCTACAGCATGAACATAATGTCTATGCAGCTTGGACATACTTTCGTCGTCAAGCTGAACGAGATGGCTACAGTATTAAGTGTAAACCGGTATGGACCATGTATTTGAACGTATAAAGCACGAGGTCTGACTTAAGGCTTTTGTGGTACAGCATTGCGATCTTGGCAAGCCTCATAAAATCACGTTTCAAGCTCCTGCGAATCACAGTTCGCTGGATCGAGTTCGAGTTGTTGATATGAACTCGGATGTGGCGCTGTGGCTGCAAGTATCGAAGACATTCTCTATTCCTCCAGGAGGCATTGGTACTATCACACTGGATGTGGAGATACTGGACCATCCGTCGCTTTATCGTATTGTCTACGAAAAGTATGAGCCGACGCCCATCCAAGCCCCTCCAGCGGTTGCAGAAAGCAGCTTGTGTGTCAAGAATTTAGACACGGGTAAGACAGTGTCTGTGGGCAGCGTGAATAATTTGGTTCTTAATGAGATTAAAAGCTCGCGATCACAGAACAAGTCGTCAAAATTGTCGAGCTCGGCCAGGTGAGCAGTTATGAATTCTTGAAACATGTCTTAGTTTTGTAATGACAAGCGTTGCGATAATGTCTGCTTAGGCCAGCTCCTAAATCGGACAAGGCCTCGAGTGTAATGCGAAGACGATCGACAACGTGCGTCTTTGTGTAGGATGTAATATTAATGTTATGCGAACTGATTACTTGATAAATAAACGCAGGCGAGCTCGAGAGTTGATTGGCGAAGCTACAGCAGAAGAGGATGACGAAGGCGAAAGAACTGAGTTTTCAGTTGATGAGACCATCACGGCACAGGCGGTAGTCGAGCACCCGACAGTCACGAGTATCACTGGCGTATACAAGATTGTAGCCATGGGAGTTGTCAGTGTTTCGATGCTGAAAACTGCCAAGGCGAACGAGTACGAGATCACAATTCATCGCAAGGGCTCTCTTGGTCTTCAGTTGGTACGCTTGCCAGCTTTTTGTAATGATAAGTGAAGGTTGAGACCTTTAATGCTGTAATTATGCTAACAGGCGCCCAAGATTGAAAGCTTAAAGCGATCTCCTCGTCTAATTGTACATCGCAGTAAGGGACAATCGGCAGCTGTAAACCCAGGCGACTGTCTTGTTGCGATCAGCAACGCAAACATTGAGCACGCTGGTCTCAAGCACGCGCTTTGGGCTCTGAATGATGCCAAGCGTCCTTTAGTGCTGCGCTTTCGACGCGGCAATGCCAAGGAAAAATCGAGCCTGTTTAAGACTGGTTTGTCAAAACTTACAGGACCTCGTCGGCAGTCTCTTGTTGCAGTGTAGTTCCTTTAAGATTTTTTTTGGCTTTGGTATGTTTAATCGACAAATATTATGATCTATGCACGATGCAGGAAGTGACGTTAGGTATATGTACATTAGTGAGCTAGTATTGACTACAGCATCAGGTGGCCTTTTTCTAGGTGACAATACTTAAACGTCCTGTTCTGGCTGGCGCATTGTCGGCATACAGACTGAGTGGTCACGTCAATAACGTGCAAAGGATGTGCCTAAGAGAAAAAAAGGTCAAAAAAGCTTCATTAGTTGCTAAATTGACCACGTTCTTCATTATGCATCACCATAAAGTATTCAAGTAGATCATTTGGGTGAACCTCTATGCGAGCCTCCGTCTCGGGATCGTACACAACTGCAGGGTCTAAAATTAATGGCATTGAGTAAAAATCCAGCCACCACGTATACCAAAATTGAAACCCTTACATTGCTTCCCATCGCCACGCCAAATATACCACGCTTGCGCCTCCCACCACGCTGGCTCCATCGACCCTGCATTTTGATACTACTCTCCGCAATAGAAATCATTCATTCCACAGTATCTACGAATAATTCAAGTGTCTATTAACCACTTACTGCGATAGCTAGCATAGATCCTGGTTGTAATGAGCTCGCCCACGTTTTAACGTGCTCTAAAAAATCTTTTGGGGCTTTGCTTGGCCTATATTTTTTCGTCAATAGCCATTCTCCATCTTTTCCGTTGCCACGTCTTCGAAGCCAAGGATTGTGCCCGTGGAATGTCCACGTGTTTGGTAGTATTACTCGCTGAGGTTCGTTCGGATTGACGTCTATTGCCCCAAAAGCCCATTGCGGATTCTGCTGCCTCATACCACCAGTCTTGTATGCTGTATAAAAGACAAAGATTTTCTGTATGCACGTCATTTGTTTATGCATCAATTGCGACCACGACTCCATCGCTTTGGGCTCCATCTGCTTGAGTAGATTGGTTAAGGACGTCTTAGCGAGGAAATTACAAGTCACTTGTTTGGCCATAATATCCACGTCTCGCTTAAAGGTCTTGTTGGTCTATCAGCAGGCCACAGCATACATCAGCAAAGTCATGTTCTTAGTTTCTTGTCACTGCACGCACCAGGCCTAATCTACCAAGCGTGGTTGGTGCCAAGAACGCCGCAATGCACAATTTCAGTTCCAATTCCAGCTGCTGAATATTGGTCACTTTCCGATACAAGTACGAATTGCTTTTTACTGGGGGCCCAAGGCTGGGATTTTCTCGGCGCTTCTTAGCGGCTTTTTCCACAAGGTTCTTCTGAAAACAAGCGCTCGCTAAACGCAGTTCGCACGAGCATATATCTCGCCCATCGCATCGCCGCATGTGCCATGCTTTTTTGCCATCGTTTTGACTTGCTAAGGCCTCAGACGGGTTTTCGACGGCCCCGATCGATTGCGCTTCTTGTTGCTGCTGCGCCGAACTCATTTGTTTTCTGGTCGATCACGGGACGAGTTTAAGCAATTTGATTCGCTTAAACTCACATTATTGCAGCTTGGGCCGGGCTCAAAGTAACATGAATGTTATCGTGGGCGGCTCCAAGCTGCTGCGGATGAAGGCAATAAAGTCACGTCGCTGGCTGGCAGTAGCCGCCAAAGTTAATGCTATAAATCGCGTTCGAGGAACAAGAGATCTACTCGTTAAAGAGTCGCAGCTTCTACGGGACACGGTGGATGTAATGCAACACACGGTTGAGCGCTATGGATTTCGATCGGTGCAACGATCTCTCGTGATACGATTAGCGCGAAATTAGACTGAACATATATAACTGCCACAGATCCAAACACCATTATTGGAGTACACAGATTTGTACTTGCGGTCGTTAGGAGATGGCTCCGACATCGTCATGAAGGTATATCGAGTGCCTTAAGTGAACGTGAAAAATGGAAATCGCTATAAAATTTCGTCTTTAGGAAATGTACACGTTCAAAGACAATTCCGGCAAAAGTGTGTCTTTAAGACCTGAAGGCACTGCTGGTACATGCTAAGCTAATACGGCAAAGGCTTATTCTTAGACCTGATGAATAAATTATTAACTGCCTTTCAGGCGTCATTCGGGCTCTTGTGAACAATAATTTGATGTTTTCACTGCCACAAAAAGTGTCGTATTCGGGAAGCATGTTCCGGTGCGGAATTCTAACGAGTCGATAAGATCGTTATGTTTAAATATTAATGACATCTTTTCTTCTCTAAATAGGTACGAGCGTCCACAGCGCGGAAGGTACCGAGAGTTTCAACAATTTGGTAAGTCTCCGATAACTATGCGTTCAAGCAGTGACATACGTTTCATGTGCATCTTTGTCGAAGGCGTGGAATTTGTGGGCTCCTCGTGCCCATCAGTGGACGCAGAGGTAATAAAGATAATTATGTGCTTCATTTGAAATCGGGCTGATATTTGTGCAGGTCATTGCAATGGCTGCTGATGCATTAGATGCGTTAGGAATTGCAAGCAGGGTCACTTTAGAGCTTAATTCTCTTGGTGATATGGAAAGGTGAAGAACATATAACATTTTAATTATTCAAAGGTTTTGATGAATGCTTCTGTTTGAATGGTCCCAGTCGCGCAAGGTATCGAACAGCACTTGAAGTATATTTTCTAAAGCATAAAAACGAGTTATCTTCGGGCAGCATTGACCGGTACGCTAATTTTTTGCAGCTCTGATTCTCCTACTCGGTAAAACTTTTCTAGTCTCGAAAGAGGAAGTGTACTTCGGATATTAGATTCTAAAAGTGAGCGTGATCAGCGAATTGCAGCTGATGCACCACAGCTTTGTGACTTTCTTTCAGATGAATCCAAAATGGTAATAGCTGGACTTTTATTAATTGTTGCGTAATGTGGTCTGAAATTAGCTTCCTTAACTTTTTTTAGCGCTTTAATAGTACATTGTGTAGCTTAGATGCGTTGAATGTCCGATATCGACATAATCATCGTCTTGTCAGAGGGCTGGTATGTCTCGAGGATTATTCTACTTGCGCCAAGTATGTAACAGCCCGCTTGTGTGGACATGACAGGATTATTATAGCAACACTGTGTTTGAATTCGTGGAAAACCCTTATACTTCCGATATAAAGCAAGCAACTGTTGGCGGCATTGCTGTATTAGCTGGCGGTTGCTATGACGAATTAACCGCTTCATTTGGCGGACCGGTGGCAAGTTGTGTGGGTTGGGCAGCAGGCGTTGACCGGTTAAATCTTCTTCGCGACGTGCAGGCTGAGGCAACGTCCTCGTCATCTGTTGCGGTATCGTGGTTGTATTTTAAAGGAGATAATTCGGTGCTTCTAATGCATTATATCGATCAGATCGTACCAGTGTTTGCTCAAGATTCAAGCAGAGTGCTTCACGAAGCTTTGCGAATCGCACAGGTACGACATTGTAATATTCAATGTCAGACGCGTCATCACTACTGAAATGACTCTCTCAGCTGCTACGCCGGCGTGAATTTATTGTCCATGTCTGCCACGGAAATGGCAACATGAAAAAGCAGATGAAGGTGATATTTAGTATTTATAAATCAGCAAATACTCAAGTTCAAAGTTTGTCGAATATCTCTTAACTGCTGTTGTGTGAATAGATTGCTGAGCGGTCCGGCAGCTCACACGCTATAATCCTCGGTGAACAAGAAATTGAGAAGCAAGTTGCGAAGATCAAAAACCTTAATAAGCGTGAAGAGACCATTGTGACCATGCAGGAACTCAACAATTATCACTTTGATTAAAGTCTGGTGAGATATTGCATCGACGTAAAAAACGATTTGACCGGATCTTAGCTAATAGAATCTACACGCTGACGGGGAATATATCAAAATTTGAGTAGGCGCAATTTCCTTGATCGAGTTTGGCGGCATTTCATAATTAATTCTCAAGATAAAAATATTATTTGCTCGATTCTTGGTGATTTAGTAACCAAGACTCTGGACTTATACAGTATAGACGGTGTAGGCGGGCACGTCGTAATGCGGCCACGCTCTACTTAGACACACACACTAGCACAGCGAGGAAGCGTTTAAACCTGCTTCTCATGCGTGCAGTGAGGCAGTTGTGGTGGGCGCGCAAAAGACCTCACCCAACACACTAAGTACTCTGATTAAGTGTCGTCACGGGAGCGGTAATCCGTCTCCTCGTGCATACTTACCAAGTAGGAAGTAGTGTTCAGACTGATTTATATTCTTTATAGAATTAAACACAAATACCTAGTTTTACCAATTAAAATGTTATCTCTATAGATAACATTTAATATGTATTGCGAGCGTATCTTTCTAGATACCTCGCGTAACGGATGACGCTAGCCGTCATCACGGATGACGCTGGGCGTCATCCCTCCTAATGTGAATGCACCCATGTGCATCACATCCACAAGGGTTGGTCACAAATGTGCACCACACCCGAGTGTTGGGTCTAATTACTATTATTTAGTAAATGACCATCCCCTAGAGTACACCGAGTGAACTTAACGAGGACTGTGTAACATTTGGGCAGCTTTAGCCCGTTACACTATCCCCTTTTAAGAACGAATTTACGTTATTCAATTCGTCAAAGAGGAGAGAGGAACTGCGAGCAGCTTGACGCGCCGCTAGTTCACTCGATCACTCTAGCGCACGTGTTTCCATACACGGCGCCCAAGATGCCACCTAAAAGGGGCCGCGTTGGTGGGTCGTCTGCGAAGACGCCCACTCAACCTCGCACTAAGCGCACGCACCCCGTAAATTCGCCGGCCGCGTCTAATGCCTTTGTCGGAACGCCGACAGCTATTGCGGCTGTCGCGTTAATAGGGCTAAAGGATCCATCCCACTTTAACAGTGAGGATGTTGATCCGTCGCTTATTGTCGACTACAATGAGTCGACACCTTTGCCGTCACCTCAAAGTAGTGATGCGGACAACGAGCTCATGAGGAAGGATGATGGCGCATTATTGCCCACTCAAACTTCTCTCATGGCTCACAACATGGAGACAGCATCATTTACGAATGCTGTCCCGTCGTCTGCGCTGGAAAGCGCAGCGACAGGTAATGAGAGCGCTTCACATAAAGGCGCAGCCGCTTCACCGTTGGGTATAACCACAACGCCTTATGCTCAGACCATAATCCATAATGGTTCTGACATAGACGATTCGGAGCCTAAAGCTCCGCCGACGACACGTGAACGTGCTCAGTCGGTGTCACAAGCCAGTCGTTTAGAACGCGGCTATGTGACGGGTGGCATTCCAAAGATGCCCCTCCATCTAAATGGCCTCGTTTAAACGGGCCAAGAGCGTCGCTCCTAGAGCGCGCTCTTGTAGACGCACATAATTATTATGGCGTCCTTCAATCATGGAGGGCTCAGGGCAAATCGGTTGGGCGTATTTTCCCGATCCCGGTCGTGTTGCGTTCAAATGAAACACCCGACCAATACGAGGCGGAATTCTGCGCCGCATTCATCCGCATTCCGATGCGATGAAACAGCGGTCGCAGCGAATTAATATCGCCCGTTTGCGCTTGATAGAAAACATGGGTGTTACTGTACCCCCTGTTTTTTCTCACAACGCTACTTCTGCTAGTCAATTTGAGACTAGCGAAGTGGCCTCAGCTGGTGCTCCTTTTCATAAGCAGTCACCAAGCCGGGCACATCAATACGTAGAGTATCGATCGGTTCCCAAGAGTCAAAATTCTTCGGGTAATCTTTCCATTGGTGAGGATCTGATACCCTTGCCTCACAGAGCGGTGGGCAAGCAACCTTCCAGCAAGGAAGCGTTGATTCCCACCCGCATCCATCAGTGCAGGTGGCGCCCGAAAGGAGTGGCGATCTCGCCCACCTACTCGCGGCTGCCTTACCTTCGTCCATTCAGTCGCATGCGTTAAAGGCTGCTGAACGACGTATTGCGGATCTCTAGGGTCAAGTCTCACGACTGACCTTGGATCTCGTTGATGTCCGAGCGAAGGCTCGTCAGGGTTATAAACGCCTGAAGACGCGCTTGGACCTTTTCGAACGAATAATGCTGAGGGATCCGCGTTACTCGCGTGATGTCCCTCGCTCTCCAAGTCCTGTTCGTGGTGGGAGGCATCGGTCCGATAGATTTTCGCCTTCACCGTTCCCCTCACCCAAACCTCTTCTACCACCGTAAAGGGCCAAATGAAACGCTGCAGCAACTTCGTAGTACCTCCAGGTAGTACAGAAATTGCATTTTTAGGAAGGGTAGCAGTACTTAATAGTATTTTTTCATCCAATCTGAAGCGTTCATTATTTTTGCGACCATTTCGGTCCGCATGTTCTTTTTGCTTTTCCTGTGCGCTTGCCATTGCGTCACGGACTTTACGTGTGATGGCTAATCGTCCACAAAGCGTTGAGCCTCGCTCACGCTTTTAGCATCAAACTCGCCTATGATACCGCCAAGAGGTCGGTCATAAGGCGTAGTTTTATTGACCACTGCTAAACTGGCAGGGTCACTAGGGCAAGTTTCTGTCTTTGAGATGATACCCTCATGGGTCATCGTCATATTGACGAAACTATGTCCCTCTTTCGCACCGAGCATAGTGAGGGGCCCTCCCCCACTAAGACTCGGGCTGCGCACAAACGAGACTGGCGTCCGAGGATGGCGCAGTCCGTTAATATAAAACGGTGTCTCACCCGTACTGGCGTGGACACTGTTATTTATAGCGAACTCCACAAAGGGCAATTGCTTGCTCCACTCTTTGGGAGTTGCTATAGTGCGTAAGACATCCGCCACGACCCGATTGGCACGTTCTGTTTGGCCATCGGTCTGGGGATGATCTGCGGTCGACATGTGGAGCTTGCTACC
>NW_027152213.1:2036890-2065845 GCF_004359215.1 Bremia lactucae | reverse complement strand
CCAAAGAAGCGCGCCTGAAGCAACACTTCGTTGTTCGGCGGCTGGTACATGGCGCGAATCTTTTCCTTAAAGATCGCCCATGTAGGGAACGCCTTTCTGTCCGCCATAAGCGCCGAGTAAGCCCACTCTGAGGCCTTACCGCGCAGATGCGACATGGCGTACAACACCATCCGGCTATCGTCCTCGATGAGCTGGGCGACACCGCATTGCTCCACGGCTAAAAGCCAGTGGACGATCGTGTGCGCCGCAGTTCCATCGAACTTGGGCGGGTCCATCCGAATGGGCCTCGGCTGATGCGGCCGTGCAGAGACCATCTTAACAATCCTGTTGAGAGCCTCGCTCCGAGCCTGCTCATGCTTCAGCTCATCCTGAGTCTGAGTGACGGACCCCGCCGCAGCATGGCCTTGTGCCTCGGACGCGGCCCTCCGCTGTCCGAGCACTAATGCCTCAAACACTTCCAACTGAGCAACATGTTGCTCAGGAGGACTACCCAGGAGCCTGGCCAGAGCTTGTTCACCAAGTCCCTGCGCCATAAGCCCTGCCACCTCCAGATGATGTTCGGAGAGGTGGGGAAAATGAGCCCAATCAATATTGAGGCTCGTCCTCACTTACACACGCAGAGATGCGGGTCGTGGGAAGGATTTCAAGTGCTCCCAAGTGTAGGCGGGCACGTCGTAATGATGCCACGCTCTACTTAGACACACACCCTAGCACAGCGAGGAAGCGGTTAAACCTGCTTCTCTTGCGTGCAGTGAGGCAGTTGTGGTGGGCGCGCAAAAGACCTCACCCAACACACTAAGTACTCTGATTAAGTGTCGACACGGGAGCGGTAATCCGTCTCCTCGTGCATACTTACCAAGTAGGAAGTAGTGTTCAGACTGATTTATATTCTTTATAGAATTAAATACAAATACCTATTTTTACCAATTAAAATGTTATCTCTATAGATATCATTTAATATGTATTGCGAGCGTATCTTTATAGATACCTCGCGTAACATCACAGATGACGCTGTGCGTCATCCCTCCTAATGTGAATGCACCCATGTGCATCACATCCACAAGGGTTGGTCACAAATGTGCACCACACCCGAGTGTTGGGTCTAATTACTGTTATCTCGTAATTGACCATCCCCTAGAGTACACCAAGTGTACTTAAGGGGACTGTGTAACATTAGGGCAAATTTAGCCCGTTACAGACGGCGTATCAATTTTATTCGTGCATCGGCAGAACAAACGAAATGAGATGAAGTGCATAACGCTCAACTTGACTGTTTGAAGCGTTGAACGTGAAGCTATCCTTGTCAAATTTACTTCTTATCTCGTCATTGACATCCGGAAAGAAAGCATTTAAAAACATGTCTTTTAAAACGATTTCAACCAGCAGGCAGGCTGTAGCGGAGCTACCTCGCTCCTAAAGTCAGAGGAAGACTAAGTGACTCAGAGTCACTTGGTTCTATTGATTTAATGGGTTTAACAACTCAGGGAGTCGTACAAGCTATAAAAGCTTGAGGAATCCTAGTGGAAGGGATTCAGCGGTTCGTAGAACCAAGTGCCAACTAGTGCCCAAGTGGATATACCTCAGAAAGGCTTCTATCTCTTACAGATCAATGCGCAAGCCTTTGGAAGGCACTTAACGCTTTAAGATCAAAAGGGAAACTGAACTTTATTTGATTATTTAAATCTAAAAACCTTACCCAAGCTAGTTAAAAAAAGATTTTGGCCGCGAGATTTTTATCTGGCGGCGACCACATTTATTACCCATAATAAATGGGATTTAAGTAACGAACTATTTTAAATTAGATAAAAGGGTGTTTTACCCACAAAGTAAATGTACCACAACAACGGTTCGCCAACCGATATGTGCCCCATTCATTGAACGCGACTTCGGTCAAACGAATAGCATTCATGACTGATATCACATGTGGCAATACCAGTAAGCGCAAAGCCATTAAGATACACATTTTTAATATCTGCTCTTTCTTTTGGGTGAGTTTGCTTCCTTTCATTGGAACATTTTTGGCTAGTTGTTGCACCGTATAGCATGGAACCGTGCAACAAAGATACACCCGTAATTTCAAGAGCTATGCATAATGTAATATACGTAATGATAATCTATATTCCTAAGCATTTTTGTCATTTCGATTATTTATTAGCGACGTCCTTAGTGTCAGTGCCAAACGAAAGTGGTCGCTTTTGTAATTTGCAACCATACCTTTAACGGGGCACTGCCGACTTGTGCTGCTTCAGTACAAGTCCACTTTGCACTGCCTCAGTGCTAGTGGTGTCTCACGTCATTTCACGTACACTAGTACGTGCAGAGGAAGTGAAAGGGTGTGTCGTTACATGAAGTTGTCACTTAAAGGTTGCTAATTAAAATAGGGGGCTGATGAATGGACACTCCCCTTCTGCTGCTTGGACACTCTTCTCCCCTATAAATACAAAAAATATTTGATTGGCTGACTTTTTTTTATACCTAAAAATTTCTGCTGCGCGCACCACACACCCCTCCCTCATGGATATTCTGCGAATGCCGACATGGCATAAATGCTACCGCCTCACACACCACCCAAAACAACACGAAAGAGTGAAACCATGGTAGTGGTCAAAAGTTGCTATCTTTATTCAACAATTCCCTCTATATATTTGCAGTTTCGCTTGCATGTATTTCCCAGCGGTGGTTAATGTCTGGCCGAACCAAATCAGCCTTCAACTTCACGCCTGGTAGTGGAGGCTGTGATATCCCAGAAGATACGTTCTCCGCTTGGTGGCGTGCAGCGAAACGGCAGGGCTGTAACGCTTGCCTTTTCTCAGAAAAACACGATAGCGCGTGAGTATGTGTTTACAATGACGGCACCCATCTCTGGCATAATTAGCCAAAATGCCCGGTGACAGGGGCCAGCAAGCCAAGCGAGAGTGGCAAGGTGACGGTCTACCAGTCCTATCTCTAGGTATTCGCACTCGTAAAATGGCTTGTTAACAATGAGTCCTTTGGCCATTTACTTCCTAACGGCTGGCCAATTAGACTCAGAACGTCTTGATGCCACTGCAATGGCCCGGAATCCACAGTTACCGTCTCCTTCGAAATCCAGTACTACTTCGGAAATTGCTTTTATGTGGCTTTTGCTGCAGCGTTTTTTTCCTTGCCGATTTGAGACTTCATTAGTCGACTCTGCATCAAGCTTAAATGATGATCAATCAATTAGTCTCGTGTGGGAAATGTAGCCTGGCAGAAAGATGCTACTTTCATATACCTAAGCGCAAGATCATCCTCTGAAGCACTCTCAATGTCAATCCCCACAATTTTAGTCTTGATGTCACCTCCCGTTGCTAGCAAAGGACATGTGGTTTGATAATGGCCTTGCCCCTTGCAGTGACCGCATTTTCGTTTTTTTCTTCACTCTTCTTTTTCGCAATGCTCGAAATGTGATGGGTCACGCTTTGTTGACGACAAGTTTTTTATCCTTTAGGTCGCCCACGAGTACGGACAACATCTAAATTATTCATTTTGGTCATTGTTGGTTGAAATGAAAGAAGTCCTTCCATAGAAGTGCGTAGCGCAGCCTGCTGGCGTGATTCTATCTCCTCGTAACGGGTTTTGATTGGTCTTTTGATCTCATCAAGACTGCTGCTGTATGCTTTGCGGAGGCAGCGTTTTGCTTTGTAATATTCAGTGCTTGTTAAAGTCTGAAACTTGTACGATCGTTTTTTTGCAATATTTGCTTTACCTTTTGCTGGTAAGGTAGTCCCATAGCTTTGAGCATCTCCTGCAAGAACAATTATCCCATATACCTCATCCAGGTCAAGAGTTGAAGTGGCTATCCATTATTTAATGAAGGCGTGACTACCTACGACTCCCGAGGTGACTGCATGTCCGAAACGACGAATGTTCTTTGTCCATGAAACAAAAAATACGCTCTTTATGGCTGTTCAGCCAGTTTCCTCTGGATAGTTTGCAACTTGAAGAGGCACACTTGACCGAAGTGATGCTAGTTTGCAAATATATAATCCTGTTCAGTGTGTGCCTTACAAAATGTCATCCATTTGTCCCAAAACTCCTTGTCTTTATTTATATTCATCCTCTGCTTTGAACTGCTTTTTGGTGTTTGCTTGGACATTCTTGTAAATATGCCACATGCAAATCAATACAGCAGCATTGGAAAAGGTATTTGTTATTCCTGCGATAAGCGCAAGCTCCCTATCAACCATAACAGCAAGTTCATTCTCATTCAAAAATGAACGAAAGCAACTTTGATACTGTTGAAGGGCCCAAGCGTAATCAGCAGCTGATTCATCCGAAAAAAAAATAAACGCCAGTGATATTGTCTAATTTGTTGACGTAACTCCCACGATGTGCAACAGTGGCATTTTATGCTAGTTCGTTTTATAAGTGGAATCCATAATAAAAACCGCATTTTTAGAGACGTCAGCAGCGACGGAAATATTAGTCTTCGGCGCGAAGAACAGGCAGCGCAATCCACCACTATCATTTGTGAGAAGCCTATGGAAGATGTCATATTCTTGATATCGGGCCAGGAGTGCCTTGATCAGACGACGACCGTTTAATTTTGAATTTCTCCCTTTGAGTTTTGCATTGTAGATGTCTTTGCTGATTAGGTTGCACTCTGGATCATTCTGACGTAGCGTTGCCAGAACAACACGCGGCGTGGCTCCGGCCTTCGTCATTTCAATTACTTGACGTCGTTGTTGCGGCCGTATTACTCGGTTAGCAGCATACGCAGAGGGATCTTCAGCAGGATCATGACCAATATGCTCATCATTACAGTTTCACGTAACATTGTCCTTGTGGATCTTTCGCAGCATGGTTCCTTGCCATTCACAGCCAATTTTCAAGGTAGACGTGCGCCAAATTTTGCCCCATGAATCCTCATACTCCTTGGCGTGTACGCATTTCAGCCACACTTTTCGAACTTCCGTGCCAGCTTTATTCATTATTAAATAACCACGATTGATGCTAAATCCATTTTGAATGGCATATGATTTTACAACTTTTTCTGCTTCGTCGAGAGAGCGATACGTAGTGGCGTGCAAAACAACCATTGAGGGAGGCGGGTGTGGTGCGCGCAGCAGAAATTTATAAGGTATACGTCAGCCAATCAAACACGTATTTATGGGTAAGGGGTATCCAAGCAGCAGAAGGGGAGTGTCCATATAGCAGCCCCCTTAACATTTTGCCTACAAAAATTCTTTTAAAATCAGCAACGTGTGCTATTCTTTGCCTCATTTAGCAGCGAATTTTGATGATATTATACCATTGTCATAAAAGTAATTACTTAAAAGTAAAGCTGTCGAATAATCAGCTAACACACAACTTTCTAGCTTAGTGAGTTCGTGGTCAGGTACAGAGATGTACCGGGTTGGCATAGGTATTGCTTAATGGTCCTCTACTTGACCGATCGGGGAGGCTTCGTACCGCATTAAGGCTTCAAGCCTTGCATGCACGACCTCTAGTCCCTGGGAGAAAATAAATTCCACGTGCTCAAGCCCGAATAAGGTTTTGAGCTTGTCATAAGCGGCGCGTTGCGCTTTTGACAATTCTGGAACCTCTTCCATTTTCGTCAGAAATTAGTCTTGTAAAGACTCAGGCGTAGATTGACTACAAGTGCTACCAGGTGTAGCGGAGCTACCTCGCTCCTAAAGTCAGAGGAAGACTAAGTGACTCAGAGAGTCAATTAGTTCTATTGAACTAATGTGTTTAGCTATTCAGGTAGTCGTACAAGCTATAAAAGCTTAAGGAATCCTAGTTCAAGGGATTCAGGGGTTCGAAGAACTAAGTGGCAAATAGTGCCCAAGAGGATATACCTTAGAAAGGCTTCTATCTCTTACAGATCAATGCGCAAGCCTTAGAAAGGCACTTAACGCTTTAGCTCAGAGCCGAGGGCTCGCCATCTAGCTGTAAATGTGAAACATGTGAGGGAGGGAGAAAACCTCTCTTTTTGGATTAAGGAGATGGATATGTATATTGATTCCGCCTTGTTCTTAACAGAACGGCAAAAGGTGGCTATTGCCATTTCCAAACTTGGAGGTAGAGCCATGGAGTGGGCACTATCGTGCAGCACGTCCATAAACGAACTTTTCCCTCATTGGATTCGCTGAAACAGCAAATGACCTGCATGTTTGCACCGCCTGATCAGGCTTTTCGCATGCGAGCACGGCTCCTAGCAAATCGACAGGGTAAAAAAAACTGGGGGGGGCGTTGTCCAGGAGTTGAGAACTCTCATTGCATCTATGCATCAAGACCCGGTGCAAGAAGCAAATGTTCCCAAAGTTCCATTGAACTTAGGTTTAAAGTTTCTGGACTTTGACAGTATGGAATGCTGCCTCGTCCTTGATTTGGATTCGAGATATGATCTCGTCCTTGGTATGGCCTGGTTAGAACCCCATGAGCCATGGATCGATTGGACGTCTAAGACCTTAGGCGCCGCGCGCAAAGTTCCTAGCAAAGTTTTGGAGAGTCATGAATCCAGCTTTGCTAGGCGAAAAAAGCGCTATCGCGCGAATCATTGAATGAGTCTGTCGGTGTTTTAGACATTGGCATGTCTGAGTTAATGAACCCTAATGTTAAACATTAATTCTGAGCCGACTCAGCAGAAATAAGTGGAACGGCACGTGCTCCGTCGAGTGACACTCGTTATAATAACGATTTACTAAATGATGAAAGCATTGTTGGCCTAAGGCCGAATCATCAAGGGTGCAATATCCCTCAGGTATGTGGAGTAGCACATCTAAGTCCACCGAGTATAGTCGGCCGAGGTGGCATCATACCGAGTGTCATTAGTGACACTGTTGGCGGTTCGCCAGGGCCTCAAGGGTGCAATATCCCTGAAATACGTGGAGTGACACGTCTAAGTCCACCGAGTGTGGTCGGCCGAGGTGGCACCATACTGAGTATCAATAGTGACACTATTGGCGGTTCGCCAGGGCATTTTGGGTCAAACCCTCCTAATGCCAGTGAAGCGACACGTAAAAATGTTCGCTGGATAAGGAATTTGCGAAGCCTAACTCGTTGTCGGATGTCAAATTAGACACCATGTCTTGTATAGAACCAATACAGGCTGGAAAACCCGGGGACGTGAATGTCCCGGCCTCTAAGAGACGCATTGTCTCCACTCCAAGACAGGATGGACACGAAGCGTATATACCCTCACAAAGTGATACGAGTGAGCAAGTACACACGCTTGTAAATGGTGTAACCGGTAACATTAAAAGGGGAACTTAGCCTTGGGGCAATCCCTTCGTTACATGCTATTTTAGAGCTAGACGAAATGTCTATTGATGAGTGCGGTCGAGCCTTAAAGGCTGGTGACTTATCTGAAATGGTGGTCATTCGACCTATGGTTGAATAAAACTCATCGTCACTTCTAGACTTAGCTGTCCAGGATGACACAAAAGCTGCACTAAGTGCGCGAAATAGGTCATCGATCCTTAAAGATCTTACGGATCCCTTTCATTCCATAAGTAAGGAACTCCAAGATGTGGTATGCAATAACCCACCATCTCTTTTACCTCCGGATTGAGGTGTTCGTCATGAAATTGACTTAGTTCCGGGAACCAAATACTGTGTCACAAGACAACGGCCTTTACCAAGGAAGCAGTGTGACGACATTGACAATTTCTTCCGTGCTAAGCACGAGGCTGGAATGGTATGAGAGAGCAGATTTCCTCATTCGACACCGATATTTTGTGTCAAAAAGCCAATGGTAAATGCGCATTGTACATGCTTATAATAAGCTTAATGCTGTCACTATACCAGCACAAACCCCGATTCCTAGAAAGGATGTTCTTCATAATAATATGGTGGGATGTACAATGTACAGTGCATTGGACTTAGTCGATGGTTACTACCAATAGCTCATGCGAGCTAGCGATATCTCGCTTACAGCGGTTAGCACCCCAAGCGGCATGTCATGGGAGTGGCTGGTTATACCACAAGGGCTTTCCAACGCCCCGGCAACATTTAATCGTCTCGTGACGCAACTGTTTCGCCCTCATCGAGGTTATGCACAGACTTACTTCGATGACATTTTTGTCCATAGTCGTGCGGAGCAGGGTCGGTCGGATATGGAAAACCATTTAGACCATTTGCGAGCAGTGCTCGAGTGCATGCGCACAAACAAATTGTATGCCAATGCATCTAAATGCATTTTAGGCGCAGACTGAATTCCTTTTTTAAGATGCTTCATTTGGAAAGCGAGGCCTTATAGCGGATCCCGCTAAGGTAAAAGCCATAGTAGATTGGCCCGTTCCTAAAAACCAAAAGGATTTGCTAAAGTGGTTGGGTCTCGCCAATTATTTACACCAATATAGCGAAAATTACGCTGATATGGCTAGGCCATTATCTAATCTCCTAAAATAGGATACAGAATGGTGCTGGACTAGCACCGAAAATAATGCTTTTCGAGCAGTAAATGATAGTCTTATCCATGCCCCGATTCTGGCACTGCCAAACCCAAATTGGCCTTTCAGTGTCGTCTGTGACGCATCAGATTTTGTCATTGGCAGTGCTCTGTTACAAACAGATGTTGAGGGTAAGAACGTGTTATTGCGTTCGAGACAGCTTACAGCTGCGGAAGAGAACTACCCAGTCCATGGAAAAGAATTCTTTGCTTTGAAGTATGCTTTCGTCAAATTCAGAGTTCATCTGCTCGGCTCTAAGCCGTATGTGATATATACAGATCACGCGTCATTACGCACGGCGACTAAGTCGCCCATCTCTCACAGAAAATGGCCCGATGACTATCCTTTTTCGCGGAATACAACTTCGAGGTGAAGTATATACCCGGCAAGCAGAATGCTTTGGCCGATGCGTTATCACGCAGGCCGGATTATGAGCTTTCTCATCTAACGACTATCTCGTCGCCTATTCTTAAATTAATCCGTTCAGCTTACGCCAAGGATGAACAGTGTGTAGCTCTGCTACGAGCTTTAAAGAACTCGGATTCGGGTATTAAATTGACGGCACGTTTGCGTGCAAGGTTACATCGATTTTCTCTCGATAACAACCTGTTGCTTTATTGCATAGACGTCGCGGACCATCCGCGTGTCGTTGTTCCTTATGATGAGGATTTGAAGTACAAAATCCTCTATGAGGCACACGATACTGTCCTTGATGGTCATCTCGGTAGAGAGAAGACCTACGGCTCTATAAGGCAGAGTTATTGGTGGCCCAAACTTTTATAAATGGGTCAGCACATATGTTCGCACATGCGAAATGTGCCAACGGACCAAACCCTCAGCGCATGCTGCTGCGCCACTGGCGAGTCTTACCGTCCCCACAGGTTGCTGGGAGTCCATTAGTATGGATTTTGTTTTTGGTCTACCGAGAGATTCAGCCGGTAACTCCGTTTGAGCAAAATGGCTCACTTAGCGGCCGTGCCAGATTCCATTGATGGAGAGAGTACAGCTAAGCTGTTTATCGATCGCTTGTTTCAACAACAGGATTCGCCAGTGGCAATTAGACGGTCCCGAACCGCCTCAAAAGAGCTCTCGACCCGAGCAAGTACCTCACGAAGAAGTTGCACCTCGTGCCGTAGAGCATCAAATGCTTCCGCCGAAATTTCGGCCCCCTCCCGCGCTGCTTGATGCGCGGGAGACCTTCAGTTTCATGTGGAGAAACTTTTAAAGCGACGTCATCGTGAGGGTCAATACCAGTATCTAGTGAAGTGGCTAGGGTACCCCTTTTATGAAAACTCGTGGGAGTTCGAGGTACCTCTTCGGCAAGATTGCCCATACGCTGTTGACATTTTTGAGCGCCAAGCTCAGGGTCAACTCGCGTCAAACGACGCTTCCCACCACTAAACGTGGAATTAGCTGAATCTAAAGCCTCAGTGTGGCTTCGATCCTTGGTTGTACGGTCAACCGAAGCACTAAAATATCGGCTAGGCCTTTCTTCGTTTTGTGGCATAAATGCCGAACGTAACTGGCGTTTGGCCTTAAGCTTAAAGAAGTCGAAGCGAAGCTTCCGTTCCAAACGAACATCATCTCTATCCGCAGACTCTCTGATATTCCAGATATTACGGAGTTTGCGGCCCGGTAAACCTAATTCTCAAATGAGACTTCGTTTTCACTCCTGATCGGAATTTCCCTCACGGAGGTCACCGAAGCCCCACGGGCTTGATCACGTAAACGCGTCAGATACTGGCTTCGCGTCATTACCTTTGGCGTAAGGTACGCTCATGAAGAGCGTCGCGAGCAGCGATCTCCTCCGGCGTCCTCGCCGGGTCGCCGGAGATCCAAGCTGTGGCCCGCTATCTCTTTGAGACGCTCGTCCGCACCAAGCGAAGTTAATCCATATTCACAATGAGCTTTAGCTTTCGCTATCTCGGCAGCTCGTCGACGAGCTTGTTCCTCTATGAGGATTGCTTGCTCTTGCTCTTCATTGAGCGGATTCGTAATAATGTTGGACTCAGGGTCCTGTGTCCTGCATTGCGGGGCAATGCAAAGAAGACATCGGCAGCACCACGTGCTGGAAACGGATTCGGGGCCCGCCGACGTTTATCCGGAGGAGAAGGCGTGTAAGAGCGACGCTCTTTTTCCTCATTCTCTGATGAAGAGTGAATTTCATAGACCACCATTCCCTCATCGTCGAGGAAGGTGCTAATAGTCTGTGACTCACGCTTGATTGTCATTAGACAAAGGAATGAAAAACACAACCAAATGGTTAGCTGTTTAGGTTCCAACCTCAAAGAGGAAATGAAGCGAATGTTGTCACTCGATGTCAACAGTCAGATGGGGGAGGGTGTAATGGGGCACATCGGTTGGCGAACCGTTGTTGTGGTACATTTACTATATGGGTAAAACACCCTTTTATCTAATTTAAATAGTTCGTTACTTAAATCCCATTTGTTATGGGTAATAAATGTGGTCGCCGCCAGATATAAATCTCGCGGCCAAAATCTTTTTTTAATTAGCTAGGGTAAGGTTTTTAGATGTAAATAATTAAATAAAGTTCAGTTCCCCTTTTGATCTTAAAGCGTCAAGTGCCTTTCTAAGGCTTGCGCATTGATCTGTAAGAGATAGAAGCCTTTCTACAGAATATCCTCTTAAACACTAGTTGCCACTTGGTTCCACGGTCCCCTGAATCCCTTGAACTAGGATCCTCAAGCTTTAATAGCTTGTACGACTTCCTGAGTTGTTAAACCCATTAAATCAATCGAACTAAGTGACTCTGAGTCACTTAGTCTTCCTCTGACTTTAGGAGCGAGGTCATGCAAAGAAATAAATTAATTTTTACTCGACGTGTTCCAAATTTATTGCTGTCACTGTTAAAACGCTCGCATTTAGTAGACAATTTAATGAATTGCCTCGTTCGTGTTTGCACACCATTTTTTTTAATAGGTCAAGCTTCCCGCGAAGTGCGCGCTCCTTCTCGGCTTATTTAAAAGCAACCATCTCGCTGACCGTGTGCGTGTCCGACCTCCGGCTGCTGCTTCGTTCTGTAAAATAGTGCAGACCTATGGATACTGCCTTATTGGAGCCTGGTGCGTCTTTCATAGATAGAATGGCAGTGACACATTACTTTTCCCCGTAAATTTGATGAATTGGGCTCAGCCTTACACTTTCTGCAATTGTTATGTCTTGTTCGAAGCAGCTTCTTTGCGTGAAAATCAGCAAGATCCTGATTTATCTCAAGTCAAGCTAAAAGTTGCTGTTGGAGAACCCGAGGCGAGTCCTATAAGCGTTGGTGCCAAGGTACTTCCCGCAAAAATTGAAATAGTAGCAGATAGCGATACGAAAAGCACGAGTCACGAAAAATCTCGAAATCGCCGCAAAAGCCTTAAAAAGGTAAAATACGTGGAAGAAGACGATGTTTCTGAGGCTGAAGAAGCTATAATAGCCGACAAGAAGAAGCGAGCGCAACAACTAGACTACCAGCTGAGAACTGTACGTGAATAAATGCACCGAACTATTTAAATTGTGTTAATGCATGGTATCTATGGGTCAGGACGTGGGCTACCCGCAATTAGACCAAATTATTGGACGACGGGTCAACGAGTCCTCAGGCTTGGTCGAGTATCTGTGCAAGTTTCTTGGTCGCTCATATTTACATTTGTACTGGCTCACATTTGATGAGTTGGAGCTTTTTATCCCGGAAGGATACCAAAAATTCCATCGCGTGCACGTGTATGATCGCAAATTACGACGAGAGGGATACCAGCCACTGGATGAAGTTGATGACTTGGAGGCAAATAAGTTGACGGTTGAGAAGATCTTAAATCACAAAGTGGATCCAGCAGATCATTTAGATGAGCAGATTGAAAAGCGACGACGTCAATTGACGTATGAGCTTCAGTTTCCACGCATGACGGACTACTACTTTCTAAATAAAACCGATAGTATACCAGAACGAATGCTGGGCATTGTCATAAAAATGACCAAAGAAGTAGGTGGTGATATTTTTCAGCAACCAGTCGACACTGAAGAAGTTCCCGACTACCTTAATTTTATTACGAATCCAATGGACCTTGGCACGATTTTGACGCGTCTTGGTCGAGAGAGTTATTACATTGGACCATCGGCTGTATCACTCTTTGCATCAGATGTGCGACTGGTTTTTCGAAATTGCAAAACTTACAATGCCGAAGGATCGGCTATCTGGCGCGTAGCAGATGAATTACTGCGCACATTCGAAAAATATTTTTACAATTGGATCCTATCTCCTATAGCATGGCTTAAGCTGCCTTTTGTAGGCGAAGCAGAGAAGGACCAGCGGCTCGAAAAAGAATTTCGTGAAGAAGTAGAAAATTTTTACGATGTTTGGGCACCTTGGCAAACAGGTTGCTGCGTGTGCAATATTCCTGATCACAGTGACGAGCTTTTGCTGTGTGATCGGTGCGATGGCGAGGTCCATATGCACTGTGCTACTCCACGGATTTTTGAATTACCGGAAGGGGAGTGGTTTTGCGCGTACTGTAGTGCTTACTTAAACTTTGTAGAAAACATGGAAAAGAAAAAGCTTATAGGTCTTGAAATGATGTCAAAGCCTATCGCGGTTGGATCTGAGATGGGTATTTCTGAAGCCTCTGATCTAAGACATAAAGAAACAAAATCTTTGACTGCGTCTAAGCACGCTTCCACTATTTTAATGGCACGGGCAGATGGGGACGGTAAAGTGAACAAGAAAACGTCAAAGCGCAGTCTCAAGGGTATTAACGCAACAAAGAGCTTAGCACTTATTAGCATGGAAGATCGAGCAGCTACATTCTTTCTTGTCAAGTGGGTAGGTTTGTCGGTCCGGTTTTCAACTTGGGAACGGCCAGAAGATATTGGCGATGATGAGCAGATTCAGAGGTACTTTAAATTTAGCCGTGTGCCTAGCGCCAAGGAAATTTTAGATACGACGTGTCAGTTACCGTGCTGTGCAAAGCGACATCAGTATGCACTGGCGACAAGTATCGTCGGAAATCGAAGTTGTGAAAAAGACCGATTCTGTACGCTCGGGTATGGTCATAAGAATGAGTGCAGTCGTAGCATTAATGCGCTGAGAGGGGCTTATGGTAGCGAGGCGCATCAACGAATTCACTTGCAAGAGCAAATAAAAGCACAGCTTTTTGCATTTCATTGTCTATTAAATAATCACACGCCGGACAAAGACGTGCTCAAACAGTGCGGTATGCACACAAATGCATTTGTGACCACAAAACAGTACATGGCCCCTAGACCTTCCACGGAAGACGACGATGAAGAGTATCTGGATGAAGACGGGGGCTCATCCGATGACGATGCTGACTTAAATGGTGGAGTAAATTATCTTAATCGACCAGCAATTTATCCTGGAATCTTGACCCTAGAAAATGATGAAGTCGAAAGTGATGATGAGACCGGGCGTCACAGTAAGAAACTAGAGCAAGAGGTTTGTGAGGTGTTGTGTTCTGTCGTTGAGCATGTTGCGCTCGGGTACCCTACGGCGCTCGAAACAGTATGCGGTGACTATCGATTTGACTCGACATATCCTACGACAGCTTTTAATGATCTACCAGCCTTTACGGAGTATGCTGTCACGTTAGGTCGATCGTCTTTTGGGTTAGGTATGCGTCTCGGAGTCAGCAGTAGCAACAATATATCGGTGTTGGGATTTCAGAATCTTGCGAATAACATAATGGGCCCTGCAGAGGCATCTGGGACTATATCGGTCGGTGACGTGCTCGCGGCCGTGAATAAAACATCAGTGAGTGGCCGTTCGTTTCAAGACGTCATCGGATCAATCAGCGCGTCTCCCGCCCAGGTCCAATTCCATTTTCATTCCCCTCGACCAGCATTCATGTACCCATCGTACTGTCAAGCAAAGCTGGTTACAAAAGCTCGACTCGAAAACATACCTGACGATGCAGCTCCTGAAAACTCAACGTTTTCAGACTATAGTTATAACAAGTACAAACGATTGCTGAAAGTAGGGGTAGCTGGTCCTGACGTCGCATCGTCAGCTATAACGCAAGCTTTACTGCAATATGCAAACTATATTGCTCCAAGCGGTCCCATGCAACATCTTTACGCGGGTGTCGTTGACAATAGTATTGACCCGCACGAACACTTTGCAAGCTTTCTTCCAGATCGAGGTAATACAGCAATGAGTGCCCTACACAACAAGAGTGCAAGCGCAAAAAAAGAAACAAGTGAATTTGTACCATATGAGCAGTCACCAACTTATAAAGGTGGGCGCACGCTGCGTGCGTATCAGGTGGAAGGTCTCAATTGGATGGTTTCATGCATTAAAGCTCAGCGATCATGCATTCTGGCGGACGAAATGGGTCTAGGAAAAACGGTTCAAATAGTGTCGCTGATCGAACACTTTAAGTCGGAAGAGTCGATTCGTGGACCATTCCTTATCGTCGTTCCTCTGTCCACGATACAACATTGGCGACGTGAAATTGAATCCTGGACGGATCTTAATGTTTGCGTATACCACGATATTGGTGATCGCAGCACAAAATTCACCGCCAAAGATATGCGCGCTGTTATTCGAAATCAAGAATGGTATTATCCTGGTTTAGGTAACTCCATTTTTAAGTTTCATATCTTGCTTACGACTTTTGAGACCCTCCTAGCGGACTTTGAAGAGTTTGAGCACATTCACTGGCGTTTGGTTGTGGTCGATGAGGCTCATCGCTTAAAGAGTACCGGATCGCGCGTCCTGAAAATGATGCGCGTTCTTCATGTTGATCGCAAGGTACTACTGACGGGTACACCTCTGCAAAACAACACGCAAGAGTTATGGGTCTTGCTTAATTATCTCGAACCGGTGAAATTTGCCAGCTTGGAAGATTTTAACCAAAATTTTGGTAGGCTGCATTCGCAGGAACAAGTCATTAGACTTCAACAATTGCTTGCACCATTCATTTTGCGACGTGTAAAGGAAGACGTGGAGAAAAGTATCCCTCCAAAAGAAGAAACGATCATATCAGTCGAATTAACAACGTTGCAGAAGCAGTACTACCGAGCTATCTACGATAAGAATAAAAGTTTTTTATACCGCGGCACAAAGAATGGATTACCGACGCTGAATAATATTCAGCTGCAACTGCGAAAATGCTGCAATCATCCATTTCTGATCAAGGGTGTTGAGGAGCGAGAGCTCGAAGAACTTGGCAACAATCCATCACCGACTCAAGTGATTGAGAAAACGATCGAGTGTTCTGGCAAAATGGTCCTAGTATCCAAATTGATTCCGAAGCTTAAACGGGATGGGCATAAAATTCTTATTTTCAGCCAATTTTTGAAACAACTTGATTTACTTGAGCGGTATTGCGAAGCCAATTCTTTTGTTTTTGAGCGTTTGGATGGGTCGACTGGTGGAAGCGTGCGTCAGACCGCCATTGATCGATTTTCTCGACCCCACTCTAAGTCGTTTATCTTCTTGCTAAGTACGAAAGCTGGTGGAGTGGGTATTAATCTCATTGCAGCTGACACAGTTATCATTTTTGATAGCGATTGGAATCCTATGAATGATTTGCAGGCCCAGTCACGTTGTCATCGTATTGGCCAAAAAAAAAGTGTTCAAATTTATCGTCTTGTGACCCACAACACGTACGAGAGTGAAATGTTTGATCGCGCTTCACGAAAACTTGGTCTTGAGCACGCAGTGTTAGGCACAGCCTCGTTTAATGAAAACTCTCAAATCACGAAGCCATCAGCAGAGCAACTTGTTGAGCTATTGAAACGTGGAGCGTATGCTCTTCAAGAGGATGGTGATACGGCTTCCAAGGAATTTGCTGAACGCGACATTGAAACTATTTTGAAGAAAAATGCTCGCGTTATGGTTGTAGGCGGTGCAGCCAACGTGACTAAGGGCACTGACGAGGCATCATCAAAGCAGAAAAAGTCGTTTGTGCAGGCAAACAAACGGAAATCACTAGGTGGAATGGCTGTGGACCGATCATCCTTTGTTGCTGAGGGCGCCAGTGGTGAATTATCAGTCGACGATCCTAATTTTTGGGAGAAGGTTCTTCCGGGTGCTGTCTCGGTGGAAATGTTAAGCTTAAAACTAGAGGATGGCAGTGCTGTGAACTCGCGTCAATCGAAGATTAAATTTATCAGCAATCTGGATATTGCATTGACAAGTTTGGTAGCCGACATGAGTTCAGGCAATAACGTGGACGAAGGCCGCACCGAAAATCGAGATATTCAGCACGAGTATGACATTGCTATTCAAGTGCTGAACACTGTGAGTTCAAAATATCGAGATGAATTTTCCACCGATCAACTTGATATTGTCAAGGAATATTTAACGAAGATAGAAAAGTCACGTGTTCGAAGCTGTCGATTAGCTCCTTCTCGTACAAATTTATTCCAAGATGAAGACTTTGGCACCCCAAGAAAAAAACGAAAACGGAGACCGACTGCAGACAGCAGTGACGATGAAGCATATGGCGATACCATTGCAAAAAAGAAAGGTAATAAACGTCGTGGGCGCCCGCCAAAACACTCGCAAAATCAAAATTTGACTTCTCCAGTATTACTTGGGCAAGGTGGCATCATTAACGGGAGCGATGACTTATGCATTCTTTGTGGGGATGGTGGACTGATTTTGTTGTGTGATGGCCCGTGTCATCGCTCATTTCATCTCGAATGTGTGGGTATTAAGGATGAGCCAAATGACGAGCAGTGGCTGTGTCCAGATTGCGCTGAAGGTCGTCATATGTGCTTAATTTGCAAACAAGTTGGCGAAATGGGTGTCGAGTTTGGTGTCACTCAGTGTTCGGTAGCCAAATGTGGTCGTTTCTACCACAAAGGCTGCTTGGCCGAGAACCCGCATGTCGAGTGGGTTGGTAGGAAACGATTTCGTTGTCCGAGCCACTTTTGCCATGCATGTACGAAGCCTAGTCCTGCACTTGCTACAACCACGACTAAAAAAACTGAAGACGACAAAAGTAGAATTGTGAGCTGTATCCATTGTGCACAAGCCTTTCATCCAGCGTGCATTCCGTCAGCAGACAAATTTGTTCGACTTTCTATGAATCTCATGCTTTGTGCCAACCATTTAAGCTTGGAAAAGGCTCGAGGGGCAGCAAGCAGGACAGCAATCTCCGAAAGACATCCGGAGGCCCGGCACGGTGGTACGTTACTTGCGAAGGTTGCTGCTCAGCAGCGACTCGATAACCCACAGTTTATCCCATTTACTGACCACGAGCCAAACTTAACGAAAACATTGAGTAGCAAGCGCAAGCGCGCAAGATCTTCCAAGATGCTGAGCTCTGGCCTTTCCAAGAAATCCAAGTCGATAAATTCGATTGCAAAAGACAAAGTCTGTGCGTTATGCCACGGTGAAAATGTAATGGGAAAAGGTGCTGACGGATCCGATGTAGTACGTCTACTCTCGGCGCCAACGGAAGTAGACTCGACGAGTGCTGATGTGGCTATTGAGGGGCCTTTTATTGAAGCACCTGTGCGATTAAAGTATGCTGAAAAACCTAATGAATCGGTGCATGTCCACTTGAATTGTGCCGTTCACTCCCCTGAGGTTTATGTTAAGGCTGACGGTCTGATCATGAATTTGCCTAAGGCAATCAAACGTGGACGACAGCTTAAGTGTACGAGCTGCCATCAATTTGGTGCGACGGTGGGCTGCATCGTTGCGAAGTGCCGTCGCAATTATCACTTGCGATGTGCTGTGGAAAGTGGTGGTGAAATTGATAGAACCACTTACTCTTTGAGGTGCAAATCTCACGTTGTTGCATGCCAGGAGCCTTCTCGCGTCTGTTTGTGCGATGCTAGTGAAGACGATCGAAAGCTCTCGCTAGTTTGCTCGTCCTGTTGCACTAAATTTCATGCCAAGTGTGTTAACATGTCAGAGCGCCAAGCGACGCGAACAGCCAAGAGTTGGGTTTGTAGCTTGTGCAAAGACTCGGCTCTTGCAAAGCCAGTCATTTCAACGCAGGGTTCGGCTGCTGCAAAAAAAGAAGCACCGAAGAACAAATCCAGTTTATCGATAGAGCTCGGTAAAAGAACCACCAGGGTGGCGTCAAAGATGACGAGCAATGGCCAGGTTCCTGCCAATGAGTTTAATGGTATTTCTTCCATAAAGCGCAAAAAAAACAAGAAGAATCGCTTGAGCATGCGGAGGAATAAATCTCGCTCAAAGACGAATGGCACAAATCATGGTATCTCGCCACACGTGGAAGCCAGCTCAGAGAGTGGTGTGAGTACAGATGAGTAGGTAGGACGAACTAAACGACAAGGTAGAAAAAAGCTGAGAGACAATACAATCGTTACTTTATGGGAGTGATCTTGCACAAAACGGCAACAACGGCTTCGCACTGATAGAGCAGAGCAACATTGCGCTACAATCTTATCTAGCAGAGCGCTGTGCACAATATAATAAGTCAAGTTGTCCACCTTGAAATTTCTCATAATGACAAGAGCACCTCAGGTGCTGCAAATCGGGTTGCAGACACACGATCTGGATTTCGTTTAACAGCTATTCGACAATGACTACCAAGCACTTGTTGCCGCAAATGCAATGAAATTTGCGCACACACTGCCGACCTTCGAAAAACACTTGTCAATTCTATTTTTTGTAACGCAACCTTTGAAAAAAATATGCAGCCTACGCCCTTGAGTAGCATGCGCACGCGCGCCAAAGTGCACAATCGCCTGCAGTAATGCTTTGGAAGCAATTTAATCTTCGATTTGCACGGCAACTAATGCGCGACTCTGAATAAAAGGGAACACAACCGTCGTCAAGTGAAACGCTAAGTAGAGACCTAGGTTTGCTGTACGCTGCGACAATTAATTACCTAGGTACTTGATTTATTATTAGAATACTGTAAAGACACTCGTTGCACTTACTGCAGCCATTAAAAGTTCAAGATCTTCACAAATGTCAGCAAAGTTGCCGATGATGATGGTCACTTTGCTCTGAGATTTCCGATAGGTATCAAATTGCACCAACAAGTCATTCTTAATGGATAACTTGTCCTCAACATTGCTTTCCAATGTCATGCGCGATGGACTTGGCAACTTCTGATGCTGCGACGTCCCGTCGCCGTGAAGTAATATATGCTCGGCGCTCAGTGAATTCCAAGCATCACGTTTTAATGTTTTGTGTGCATGTACTAATACTTGTACCAGAAAGTGACATTTCACTGGTGTCGTGCCTCTCCCGTCTTGTTTGCCCTTGCACTAAATAAGTATCACGTTTGCAAATCATGAATCTGTGATCCTCGTCACGTGAGAAAAGTCCAGTGGAATTTCCACATGGGATTTTTCCGTGTAAATTTCCGCATGTAAACTCATATGTTACCTTTCGATTGAAAATGTGTCTAATTTTCACGCCAGATACTACGTGCACACTGGAAGCCAGCTGAACAGTGCAAAGGGTAATGTCAAACTTGTATGGTCGATGGTCTCAGAATATTGGCGTAGACGAGTGCTGGCTTCTCCTGTTTCCATCGCCTGTATGCTCGTTTCATTCTTCAATCTCCTCTTGACCGTGTGGGCAATCGCATTTTCGTTTCCCCTCTCTGTCTCACTCGATAGCGTCGTCAAGTGCGATCAAACAGCGAGTGCTTCAACAAAACGAAGCTTTTAAACTGCAATAGCTGCAAATCTCACTAATCAAAATTGCTTTCAACTTGAAGGCTGGTGCTGGTACAATCGCAATCCTCCGTTTCGTTTCTTCCACTTGATAATTGGCCGTTCAAGCGCCATAAATCACCAAGAGGCACACGACTAAAGCGCGATCCCTCACCAAAGAAGCATTCGGCAACCAAGTAAAAGAATCCACAAAGACCACCGCGTACGAACAAGAGCTATGCCACTTTCCATCTCGTTTTACCACAATAAACGCGGCGACAACGCAGCCAATTCGTTCATGAGTGTAGCTCTTCACGACCGCGAAAAGGTTAAGCACAAAATGGCCTTACCATGTGAGTTTTATCGCAACATTTGGGGTCCAACTGAAGAAGAAGACGCTGCTTTACGACGACGTGCTCGATCGATCAAGTCTGGCAAGTGTCCAGCCTCGGCAGCGTCTAGGAAGTTTAAGAAACGAGTAGCTACTGGCCATCTCGTTGACATTTCTCAAGTGGCGCATTGCGTGACAACAATGTCAAACTTTCGAGCCGACTACGGCGAAGAGGCCGAGAAGGCGCGACTTATTAATATCTGGGATGATCGCAGTCTTGCGCTAGGCCTTGAGACTGTCGTGGACAAGACAGCTAATAGCAGTACAGCACATAGTGACCACTGTCCTTCAACTGCCGAGACTGAGCCTGAGAGAATGATGTCACCTATTGGCAGTCGAGTCAAACGGATTACGGAAGTCAGTTGTGAAGACAGCGATGAAGATGTCACTAGCTTTGCGTCGTCTTCCATTCTTAATCGTCAACGACCTGGGGAGCTCAAGCGAGCGAAAACGCCCGAAGTGATTTTTCCAAATGCCTTCAAGAACGGCAAGACCAAGACCGCATCAGACCGAAAGGAACTTTTTTTCCACAGTGACCCCGTCCCTCCTCCGTCATCGCGCAATGGTAGTGTCGTTTTTAGTGCCATTTTTTCGGAAAAACGAGATTGGAGTTGGAGCGTCAAATTTCTATTGGGAATTCATGAACCCATTCGTCACGCGCTTTTCGTTATGGATCGATTCCTTCAACAATCGCAGATTCAATCCAAGCCTGTGGCATCCCACACGCTTGCGCTCGAGTCTCATGTAGCGGAATTCTTCGACTGGTTTAAAACATACTTTGTCGAGTACTTACTATGTCAGCACGAGGTCAAAGCAGCCGTATTGCTTCCGATGCTGAATCTGCCAGCAGCAACGAAACAGCAGATTTTAGATGTCTACCACGGTATTCGGCAAATGTTGTCGCAGATTCAACAGCTTGAACGTGCATTGTGCGTTAGTGGGGCGTGTAGTGCGTCGTCGTGGCTACTGCGGCTTCAAGTGCTGCAAACGGAAATTCGACAGTTGAATCGTACGCTTCATTCGGCACTAAATAAAGAAGAGACGACACTGCATGCCGCAATGAGTGCTGCATTCACGGAACGTGCATTTCGAAGCCACATTATGCCTCGAATATTTCGTGCGATTCGATCGAAACGCGTCGTGGTGCCATGGATTGTTGAGCGAAGCAAGATATGGGGCGGAGAATTGGAACAGCGCAGCCTTCAGAGCATGTTGCCATTTTCAGCAAAGTTCATGTACCGCAAAGTATGGCGACCGTACTTCATGAGCAACGTGGCCGTGGCGATGAAAAATCTTAACGAATTTGATTGTTCTGAAGACTCAAACAGCTGTAGCAGCTCGGCATTTAACGAACGCAATGGGGAAATGTGTTCCGTTATGTGAAGCGGCAACGAGATATGTCTGTTTCCTTTTTCAAAGCTTAATAATAAGCTATTTATTATGGACCAAATCATCAGTTCGTGACATGCAACGTACTGAAAGAGCTTATTAAGCTTTGAAGTATTTGATGCTACCAGTAGGAGCTGCATTTTTCAGTGTAGTCCTAAGTAATGAAAAATCATTGATGCCATTATTTATGCCTACAAGTTTTATGCTAATTATAAAATATATTTATCATGACGCTCGGCATTTGTAAAGCTCTTGTTCGTTTTGTGCTTTATTTATTTTCATTTGAAGCCAAATGCTTCGTTAGAAATTAATGTACATGTATTGCAGTGAAAATAAAAATCGTGAGTCAAGCGTAGACAACAATATGGACCCCATACAATGTAGACATGCCCGCAAAACTTTCACTCGCCTTGCATATTTTTATTGGCGAGATATCGGCCTTTTTCTCCCAGACTCAACCAATTGGAATACCGACTCTAAAGAGCGCGAAAAGCAGGAAGTGCCATAACGGCGACTTGAAAACTGCCAGGACTCAGCACTGACAAGAAGGTCCTGAAGTTTGCGACCATTATCTGTATGAAGTGCATTGGATAATGTCACATGTTAAACCATGTCTACGTGACGGATTATGCGCATGAAGTAAACGGCTGACAAATTCCATAACTGCCAGTTGAATGTGAACCCGTGTACAAATATTGGTTGTGGCTATTGACGTGAGTTTTCCTAATCGCCTTTACGGTGTTCGCTTTTTAAATGCCTACTTCAACGTTTATCTCACTAAAATGGAAACAGTATATCATGGAAACTTTCTGGATTTCCAGATAAAACTCTATGCCTCGATGTTATCCCATAGCGGATGAGTTGGCGGCTTCACACCAGCACTTATCAGCATTCGCACAGCTGCTTTTTCGATGCGTTGCAGCTGCCAATTTACAAAACTTTCTGACTCGGGCAAAAATTGTTCTGTTCTGATTGTAAGTAGTCCTACAGAAATTAAATACGAAAACCTTTAATTATAACTTCTTGTAGCATTTCAACGCATCTCACCGTTAAGGTTGCCAAAGAGCACATCTGTCGAGTACCTATCACCAATAATTACAAGGGTTTGTGGATTCAATTTTTCAAAATGCTTTTGTACACAAGTTATGCCTCCCGGTTTCTGAAACATAGACTTTTAAGCTCCATGATTGCAACAAATTTAAAATAGGCTAAACTTTACTTTATGCTTATGGCGAAGCACTGCAACGTGAAGCTCTTCTTCAATCTTTGTAGCTTGATTCCCATCCTTGTCGTCGACTGACCCTGCAGAATTGGAGAAAACTACAACGCCAGAATCTCCAAAAACTCGACGGCATTCATCCAGTGACGACGCGAAATGCGACGGAATTGCAATTTCGTGTGGAATGGTAAGCGTGTTATCTTTATCAAAGATAACACCGCGGAAGCCGCGGTCTCGTAGCTTCTGAAACGGCACTTCCGTCATATCTGAGGCGTGGGTTGACCAAAATGCAATATATAAATGAGTAAGAATAGAAGCATTAGGTACTGCTCCCAGCTACATCATATAGCTGCAATAATATAAGAAGATATTAATTACAACCTTTCACGGACAGCTGCGGCAACAATAGCTGCGGTTGGCATGTCAATACGCGGCAAAACTCCACCACGCCGCCAAGATTCAGGCCTCTCATGACCAAATTGCAAAACCAAACTTTGTCATTTTTCAATCAATAATAAAAATAGTCGTTTGTGACTGTCAGGGACGAGTTATAATTCTCCAAAAAAATGGCCGAAAGCTTGAACGAATCGCGCGTGCAAAACGATGAAAACAACGGCGAAAATAATATCTCTGACGACGACTCGTCTTCGACTAGCACAGGATCCTCGTCTTCTTCCTCATCATCGGATTCTGAATCGGATAATGAAGCCGAGACAGAGAAAACAAGTTTTGAAGCAGCCAAGCACGTCCCATCTGGAGGAATTGACAGTCGTTCGAGCTACGGCTATGCTAACAACGCCTTAGGTCCAGCATTGTCTGCCCCCCGACCTCATGGCATGGCAGCAAATAATGAGACGCTAAATGTGAACTCGACACGAGCAGCAGCCAGATTTAAAGCTGCTGAGACCGAGGCGATGATGCCTCTGGGAACACGCAAGCGGGATCGGCGCACAATTGAGGAAATTCAACGAGACTTGCGAGACAAGAGAAAAAAACCAATAGGTAAATTAGCATTAAAATCTAGTCCGCCACCTCCGAAAGGTTCACCCATATTATCCCCGGAAGCGGACGCTAACGTTGGAGCGGCCCTGGCTTCAGGAGGTTCGCTAAATTCGACGTTTGGTACAGCCGGGCGGTTGCCAATGAAGCGGAAACCAGTCTCAGCACATGATCGATTGGCCATGAAACTAAATGGTCGAAAGAAGACGAATGCTAAAGCCAAGAAAGCGAGTAGTTTAAGCACTGGAAATGGACCCGTTCCGCCCGTTGCAGTCATGACAAACAAACCCGTCACGAAAACGATGCAACTTCCGAGCTCGATAATTAACACCACGGGCAATAGTAGCAGTAGCGAGCATGGAGAGGCTGGAGGTGATGGATACAGTAGCAGTGTAAGCCGATCCTCTGCACCTGTTGTGAACGGCAAGGTCGTGCGTGCCATGTTGCGTGCAATGCTTCGCTATGGCGACCTTACGGACGTGGGGCTTTACCCAACAGGTTCTACATTTGCGGATGAGTACAAGATGCCAAACTTTATTGAACGAGCTAATGTACATACAACGACAAAATGTAATATTGACCGTCTTGAAGCTCTTGGAAATGAAGTGGCTCAGAAAGCAAAACAGGCTGTCGAAGCGCGGCAACCGTATGATAATATTAAAATCGTCGATGTCGAAGCAAAAGCGTCGCAAATTCTTGAGCGTCTTTATGAAAATCTCAAACTTCGGGTTGCTGTTCAACGCGCATTGCGAGCCGCTGGGTGCTCTTCAGGCAATGCACAAGCCAATGCCCAAGGTGCGTACGTGCTTGTAGCAAAACAGAGCGATCTATCTGTGCTTGGAGTGAATACACGAGATTTGTCAAGCTGGACGTGGGCTGAAAAGGAGCACGATTGGACACAACGAAAAGATACGGCACTGCTACTTGGTGTCTACGTCCATGGCTTTGGAGGATGGGAAGACATCTTAAACGATGACTTGCTTCATTTCCAAAAGCAACGAGCGCTGAAAGGCGAGCGCCTAAAGAAACGCGCAGAGAACTTACTTAAACGATTACCTGCTCCTGATCCGAGTGCAGGTGACCCGCGTATTGTACAACAAGCGAATGCACTCATCTCTGCTAGTGTGAACACAAATCAATCGCTCGGAGCACAATTTAGTGCCATCATTCAAAGCGGAGCCATTCCTGGTGTAACTGCATCGAGTCTACCAAATTCTGGGGGTCGTATGGCTCGCGCGGCGGAGCGATATGCTGCACGGCAACAGAATGGTGACGAGCCTTTGAGCCGACGCAACATCGTGTCTAGCATCGATGGAGGAGCTTCTACTGGGGATATTGGACGAAAGCAGAGGACACCATTAAATCGATCACCTGCTCAAGCCTCTGTGGTTAATAACGATCCCGAGGAAGGCGAAATCGACGTTTCTTCTCCCGCTCCGTCGGCAACGTCTCGCCAGAAAAGACAATCGTCTTCGTTGGATGAGGCCGATCGGACAGCACCCCGAAAGAAGTCTCGCCACAATAAAAGTGGTAGTCCGAGCAAAATGGGTGCTTTAGTGAAAGATCTGGAAAACGACGTGAAGGAGACGATAAGTCACGAGGCTTCGTCCATGGTGGCAGTGGGTGTAGAAGAAGAGACTTCAGTACCGACATTATCAACAGAGGCATGCTATGAAAAGTGGAAGCCTAACAAAAAGTTGCGCGAGATTCGCCAAGTGCTGAAGAAAATGAAAATTATGGCCGAGTGGTCTCGTAATCAAAGCGACGAGACGGTGGTTGAAAAAATGCTTAAGTATGTATGTACAATTGGAGACGCCATTGATCGCATTGTTATCCAATCCCAAGACAAGATGGAACGACATCATGTTGAAGCGATGCCTCGTGAGATGGATGAACTGTGCACGAGTCTGTGGACATATGCAGCAAGTTTTACTTGCTTTACACCGCAAGGATTCGAGCGTCTTTACGATGACATCTGTGCCGATGGCAAGTCTCTTCGAGCCACGGCATAAGCGGGATGAAGTTAGTAGTTTATTATCAAGAATTAAGTTGTAAAGGGTCGAGACAGAGGAAAGTAGATAAGAAGTGGATTAAGAATTTGCTGTATGTAGTAGCTGCTACGAGACGTCTGTGAGCCAAGGGACCGCTTGCATATATAATGCATGCCATTTTAGCATTGCGATTAATGTTGTTTTTATTGGAACTATCACCAATGGCCGAGAAAAGAGCCTTGAGAACGCTATTGATACGAATGTTTATATGCTCGCCAAGCTTAAAGCTGAGCTTTGTACTGCAATCTTCATGTGGCACCAGTGATGGTCCAAAACTAGGCAAGTTTACCGTTAAGACTCAAACAAATGCGTTGTCGTTAAATTAAAATGCCAACGACTTTCAATGGTCGCAATAACATTCAATGGTCGCAGTTAATTGCGGGCATTGCTACCGCGACCAATACAGAAGACAAGCAACAAGGTAGCATGAAGCATATTTCGATGCTTGAAACCAGTAGCTTTGTTTCTCTAATGAATCGATTCTTTCGACTCGGAGAGTAGTAGGCTTTACGAAAAAATCAAATTTTGGACCATTGAAAAATTGACGGAGCATTGCCACTTAAAGTCAAGTCGATGACAAACCAGACAGAAATCACACGAGCAAACTGCAGATAATGTAAAACAGGGATGAAGTGATGAATAAATTTGAAGAAATTACAGAGATTGATGAAAAGCTTGGTGGAGGAAAGATGTAGTGATTCTATTAGGACAATTTCAGCCAAAAAACAATAAAGGCGCCAAATGTGCCACACATAGAAGGGCCGACATTTATATATCTTCAATCTCGCTAGAGACGACAAGAACCATCTGATATTATCAGAGGTGATTTATCCTGACTTTATAGAGTTTAAAGCGTTGAAGATGTTTACTGCATGAATAAAAAGACGAACGCTTCCAGAAACTTGCAGCGCATAAGCCATGGAGGCCGATGATGATATGGGCACCTTAAGTAACTAAAAGCGTCGCTCCACATGGAATTTCTAAAGCAATTATTACGTGAGCTGCATTTGATAGCAATAACTTGAGAGGATGGAGTCGATGCCGACTTTTTAGGCAAGGGGGATCACCGTGAAGCGATATACGCTATTGAAAACGCAATTAGTAATAAATACGCATTGAATAACAAAACAAAACTACATTAATGTGTGTGATGCAAGAAGCCGATAAGATAAAGCATGAAAAATTATTCAATTATTTATACCTTGCTCGCTTTTGATCCAACTAAATGAGATAGCAGTTTTCGATCTTCAAAAGACTCGGGATGGATGAAGTAGTGACGACCGCAAGCTTGAAAAGAGACCATTGGGTGCATTGCCTGCGTAGGTGGTGATACGTCAGACAGTCGGAAGGAGTGCTGCTGTAGCTGAGCAAAAAGCGTCACGGTTTCGACAGTCATGGTCGACTCCGCACTCGTGGCACCATGATAATCAGTAGCCGGACCAACTAACCACATTCGCATGACATATGGCTGAAACAAAAAGTGAAAAAGCGAGGTTGTGCCCAGTCCAAATAACATGATGGTGCCGCACATTGCCCACTAGACATATCCAATGCATGCAACATGTGAATATTCTGAAATTATGGAAAAATATGCATGTATACCTTGGCAAGCATTGACGTGTCTTGTGGGCTAATGATACAAAGAATGGGCATACCGAGGGACGTGAGGGTACAGCTGGTAACAGACACAGCCTTCATCAGGCGTACAGCGCGTGTCATGGGTGCTTGGTACACCAACTCACTGCTATCCTTTTCATCATGTGGCAGCACGTTAGCCACCTCAGTTTTCCTCTGTGCATCACTGGATCGGGACGAGCAAAAAAAACGAATCATTGCCGCTTCGTTGTATATTGCATTGCGACTACTAAAGACATTGATTGGGAGTCGTTGTAGCGCAGCCGTACTAGCAGGATGAATCAGTATACATGAGAATGGACTTCGTTGAAGAAGTGAAGATAGAAGCGTCTCTCCAACTCGCACTGAGCGACGTGATGTTCGTAGCATTATTTTGGCAAATCGGTGGACGAGACTATTGCTTGTTTTTAGCGTCGCATGAACTTTATCTTGTTGATCAAATCAACGTTTTGAAATTACGATAAAAATGTAATTATCAGAAAATATCCCAAATAATATTTTTTAGATCGTACGATAAGCTGTTAACAATCTAAAGAACCGCTTCTACCAACAGCAGTATTCGATTCATCATCTAAAAATTGCTACTGTAACAGGCTAAATTGCCCTAATGTTACACAGTCCCCGTTATGTACATTTCGTGTACTTAAGGGGATGGTCAATTACTACATAATAGTAATTAGACCCAGCACTCGGGTGTGGTGCACATTTGTGACCAACACTTGTGTATGTGATGCACATGCGTGCATTCACATTAGGAGGGATGACGGCTAGCGTCATCCGTTACGCGAGGTATCTATAAAGATATACTCGCAATACATATTAAGTGTTATCTATAGAGATGACATTTTGATAAGTAAATATAGATATTTATATTTAATTCTATTAAATATAAATCAGTCTGAAAACTACTTCCTACTTGGTAAGTGCGCACGAGGAGCCGAATTACCGCTCCCGTGACGACACTTAACCAGAGTACTTAGTCTGTTGGGTGAGCTCGCTAACGCGCCCACCACAACTACCTCACTGCACGCAAGAGAAGCAGGTTAAACCGCTTCCTCGCTGTGCTAGGGTGTGTGTCTAAGTAGAGCGTGGCCGCATTACGACGTGCCCGCCTACACTTGGTAGCACTTGAAATCCTTCCCACGACCCGCATCTCTGCGTGTGTACGTGAGGATGAGCCTCAATATTGATTGGGCTCATTTTCCCCACCTCTCCGAACATCATCGGGAGGTGGCAGGGCT